>NW_012133398.1:37965-115459 GCF_000313525.1 Fibroporia radiculosa | reverse complement strand
GGGTGGCGCCCCCAACCCCCAGCCATAGCAATCGCCCGCCGCAGCGGCTGTCTTTGATCAACCACAACCAGCAGAACCTGCTCAAAGGACATCAGGATACTATCACGGCCCTCGCGTGCATTGATGCGCCGTTCCGAGGAGGGGTCGTCAGCGCCGATCGGGCGGGAGTCCTCAAGGTGTGGAGGGTGGAGGGGCTTGATCTATCGTAGTTGTTTAGATTGTAATAGTCGTTTGCATGATACACACTGGATGCTTATTTCTCAATCTCGGCAGTCTATTTTATTTGGATAATATAGTACTCGAGGTAGTGTTGAGTCAAAGGTGGCGATCTAATCTAATCCGATCCGCAGACACACGAATGGCACGGGCGCTCGTTGTGTGACTCGCAGCTTGGGATTTGCTTGAATGCTGAGGGTGCTGAATCGATTTCAGCCTTGTACACTAGGTCCCCTCCGCCGTTCTCGCTTTCCCGCCCACATCCATCCCCGATATTTGAGATTTCGCCCAGTTTCTGCAATGACGTCTCCGGTGGCATCGTCGTCGCACCCCGCACAGCTCCCCGCTCTGCAGGGCCCTCACGCAGGCGAAGGCAAGAAGCCCAAGGAGAAGAAGGACAAGACTGCCCCGTCTGGATACCCGCTGGAGGTACGTGCGCGCAACGGCTCGCAGCTGGTTGCGTGACGAACATGTCGTAGCTTCAACCTCGGCCAGACTACTTCGATCATCGTATCGAGATGTTCGACAAGCTCAAGGCTGAGTTCGATGAATGGGTCAAAGGTGAGCGGAAACGGTTGGAAATCTAGTTCTTCCAAGCACTAACATGTCGGGATGCACCTCCGCAACTCCTTTAGCTCAGCCACGCGAGACAATAGAGGTTACCCTCCCTGATGGCACGAAACGCCAGGGCACAAGCTGGGAGACCAGTCCCATGGACGTTGCCAAGGAGATCTCCAAAGGCCTTGCCGATCGTATCGTCATTGCGAAGGTCGTGTGAAGTGTTCTGAGCCCTAGTCAACCTGACTCATGCTCCGCAGGTGAACGACCAAGTGTGGGATCTGGAGCGGCCGCTCGAAGGCTCATGCTCGTTAGAGCTTTTAGACTTTGATCATCCCGAAGGTGATTTTCCTCAGACCCCGATGCATGTCGTGCGCGATGTCGTCGGTCAACGCCAGATTTCCGTCGGTGCTGACACGCGATGTTAGGCAAACGTGTCTTCTGGCACTCGTCCGCCCACGTCTTGGGTGAAGCTGCAGAACGCCACTACGGATGCCACCTTTGCATTGGCCCCCCGACAGAGGACGGCTTCTTCTATGAGATGGCTATCAACGACAGGTCGGTTTTGTTGCACCGATGTTTGCCCACGCTCACCCGTTTGACAGAGTGATCACGAATACAGACTATCCCGCTCTCGAGAAAGTATCAGAACTCGCGATCAAGGAGAAGCAGAAGTTCGAGCGCCTAGTCGTGTCGAAAGAGAAACTCCTCGAGATGTTCGCGGTGCGTATTCATGGGTGTCCGGGTAAATGGAGTTGCAGCCTTTATTGACCCAATTTCTGCACACAGTACAACAAGTACAAGAAATATATCATCGAGACAAAAATCCCGGACGGCGCATCCACGACAGTGTACCGCTGCGGTCCGATGGTAGATCTGTGTGTTGGCCCTCATATCCCGCACACAGGCAAGATCAAAGCATTTATGGTCACGAAGGTCCGTGCCCAATGACAGGCGACATGCCGACTCGAACTCAGTTTCGCGTAGAACTCTGCGTCGTATTTCCTAGGAGACCCGACGAATGACTCCCTGCAGCGAGTCTATGGTATTTCGTTCCCTGATAAAAAGCAGCTCGTCGAGTACAAGGAATTCCTCGCGGAAGCTGCCCGACGTGATCACAGAAAGATCGGCAAGGTTTGCGATGCTTGACGTTTCGATGCTGTATGATCAGCTGACGCAGTGCTACCAGGAACAAGAACTGTTTTTCTTCAACGATCTCAGTCCGGGAAGTTGCTTCTGGCTGCCGCATGGAACGCGTATCTATAATACACTTGTAGAGTTGCTGCGTGTGCGTCGTCTTTGCTTGTGCTGATCTACCACCGTATCTAACGGGATGCACGCTAGTCCGAATATTTCAAGCGCGGTTACCAAGAAGGTAATGCAGACTGTGCCTCTCCCTATAGTCTCTTCTGATGATCCTTCAGTCATCTCGCCGAATATGTATCACTCCAAGCTCTGGGAGACGTCTGGACATTGGCAAAACTACAAGGATGATATGTTCACACTCAATATTGAGAAGGAAGCTTGGGGGCTCAAACCCATGAACTGCCCTGGTCACTGCTTGATCTTCGACTCGCGTGATCGTAGCTACAAGGAACTTCCTATTCGTATGGCGGAGTTCGGAATCATCCATCGTAATGAGGCATCGGGTGCTTTGACAGGTCTTACGCGCGTACGACGGTTCGTACAGGATGACACCCATGTGTTTTGTATGCCGACACAGGTGAGTTCTTTACTTTATGACTGGAATGCGGAAAACTGAGACTTTTGTTGCCAAGATTGAGGAAGAGATTGGGTATTTGTTTGACTTCATGCAGCACATATATGGCATGTTTGGGTTCGAATTCCGCCTTGAACTTTCCACGAGACCTGATAATTATCTTGGCACGATCGAGACCTGGAATGAGGCTGAGGAGGTATAATGAATCCACCTTTTCTACAGTAGCAAGGTACTAATCTCCTTATGATGCAGCAATTGACCAAGGCTCTCAACAAATTTTATCCTGACAAGTGGGAGCTCAATCCAGGTGATGGAGCATTCTACGGTCCGAAGATTGATATCACCATCCGCGACGCGCTTCGCCGCTCATTCCAATGTGCAACAATCCAGCTGGATTTCCAGCTACCCGAGCGCTTCAATCTCAAGTATCGCAGCGCAGACGATACTGCTAGCGCGGACAAGCCTCCTTCGAGACCTGTCATCATCCACAGGGCAATCTTGGGTAGTTTGGAACGCTTCATTGCGATCATCACCGAGCACTTCGCCGGCAAGTGGTAGGTGTTCGCAGCTATGAATTTTAAGCAGCGCTGATATGTGTCTACGAATAGGCCATTCTGGATTTCTCCTCGTCAGGTCCTTGTTGTGCCTGTAGCGATTCCCTACGTCAGTTCATGAAACACATTCCCATCATGGCCTACGTACTCACAGTCGCTTGATTTAAACAGAAAGAATATGCTTCCGAGATAGGTCAGAAATTGTCTGATCATGGCTTCTTCGCGGACGTAGACAACGGTGAAAATACCTTGCCAAAGAAAATCCGCAATGGCGAGATCGCGCAGTATAACTTCATCCTCGGTACGCTATTATTCACTGGCCACTACCTAGGGATACGAAATTGACATATGCTTCCACTATAGTTGTCGGGCAACAAGAGCTGGACAGCCGCTCTGTGAATGTCCGCAATCGTGATGATGTTGGTACGAAGGCTCAAGGAAAGATGGTGCCGCTAGATACGATTATTCAGCAACTGCTGGCCCTGAAGGCTAACAGGAGTCTTGAGAACAAGTTGGTCTGAGCAGACAAGCAATAGCTAGAAGTAGACAGATTTGTTGCTTGTTGTGATATAGTTGTCTTCACCTGTTAACAAACTACTTCTACGGAGTGGCTCGTAGTCGACTCCCTACGACCTGATTTGTATGACTTTGAATCATATTCAACAGTTTCTTGTCTCTGATGTTGCGAGTGTGATCATGACTCGTGAAGTCGTGAGGTGTACGCCACATTCACCGCGAGCGCTTCAGCCACCTCCCTTCCATCCTACTAACTGCGGTCACGCACTACGTTCTTAACCGTGTTCGCGATGTCCCTTCGTATCAAACCTATCAAGCAAGTGCGTTATGTCGCGGATTCTATTCACGTGTCTTGACGTATCATCTTCAGACTGCTGGATCATCGAAGCTGACCAAAGCATCGAAGCGGCGCATAGACTCGGACGAGGAGGACGCCACCCTTGCGCAGGACCTCGACAACGAGGGTCCCAGCTCCCAGCCACAACACAAGAGAGCGAAGACGGAGGACAGCGATCACCGCGCGACGGGCTCGGACGGCGAACCCGACGTCGACGTGGAAGTCGATATTGAGGCGGACGCAGAAGACACGCGTTTCTTGCCCCCAGAAGCAGCCACTTTGTCCGCCCCTTCCCCGCCGCCAGCAAAGGCATCGAAGCGCAAGAGCGGCAAGCCGAAGGTGGACGGCAAGTCCACGTCGGAGCGACGCTCCAAACGGACCGTCGTGTGGACGGACGACGAAGATGACGAGTTTGTGGATGCCGGTCGCATCATGGACTCGGAGGACGAGGACTTTGCGCCGGAGTCGGCGCCCCCATCCAAGAAAGGCGCAGTCACGAAGGGGAAGGGCTTAAAACCGAGTGGAGGAACGAAAGGAGCGAGGGGAAGGGGGAAGAAGGAGGAGAAGGAGATAATCGTTCGAGATGAGCGTAAGCTACCTCCAGCAGCGCCCTCCGCACCCAAAGACAGGAGCGCAGTTCCAGCAGCAAACAGCAAGCGGCCGGCCCCCAAGGACGATCGTCAGGTGGCTGTTGCTGAGCCTGCTGCAGCAGAGAAAGCACAAGAGCCTGTTCCCCTAGAGGAAGCTGCGCCGCCACTACCCAAGAAGCGCAAGCTACCGACCATCAAGAAGAACAAGGCGTCTGCCACCCCATCCACTCCCTCTGTCGCCGCCGTTTCTCCTGCGGTAGGAGAGAAGAAAGATGCCGCCGCAGACGTCATCACGCCCGTTGGGGTGGCAGCGAGGAAGCCGGCCGCCACAGCCAACAACGCGGATTTCGACCTGCGCGATAAGAGCGTGTATGCGCAGCTGTTCACCAAGGCGAGCCCTGTTTCGATGCGCTGCGTTGACCGGCACCCACCGCGCTCGCACATTCTGACGTCCTTCTGCAGCCCGGCGGCACGACGCCCAATTCGGGTCTGAACCGGAAGGAGAAGGAGGAGGAGCGGCGGAAGGAGCTCAACAAGATGCGCGACGACGCCCGCGCAAAGCGCGCAGACGAAGCCGTAAGCCCTCGCGAGCCCCCACCGCGCACACCGCTGACGCTGCCGCTCCCGCCCAGAAACGCTCCTTCGACCTGCAGTCCGCGCACGACAAGATCGCGCGCTTCGAGGAGAAGCTGCGTGCGCGCAAGTCCATCGCGGCGTTCCCGAATATCCTGGGTGCCTACTTCAAGTCCGTGCACGAGGCGGCGAACAAGGAGGAGCCGGAGCGAAGGGAGCAATGATGCCGCAACGCGCGCGCAGGCTGCCTACGCTCCCAATGCAGACGCCTCTCTGGAGCGGCCGGCTCGCTCACATCCAGACAGCACTGGTGGAGTGCGGCGCAATCTACATCGCCCGTCTCTTCTGCACTTCTGGCGGGCTCCGATCTGTCATCGCTGGCAGTCAGTCGAGGAGCTTGTCCGGAATTCCGGCCTTGGAGATAGGATCAAACAACCCTTGTTGATAGATCGTATCCCGTCGTCACCCACTCCCACTCATGTAAGCCGTGGACTTCCTGGGTACTTACCGGTGCGCAGACGCGTAATCGGGGTCGGTAAACGGGCATATCATACGTACACACCCATATCTCGCCTAGTCAGTGGTCTTACGCGCACGCCCGGCTTTTTGTCACATATGGTACATATTCGAGTAATTCAATTTGGCAGCGGTGCCATCACAAACGCTTCACGATCTAAGAGCGGTATTGTGCTCAGCTACTCTCCTAAGAATATGGCACTGTAAACATAAAGAAAACGTCGTCGCCGCGCAGTCCAAGAGTGTCATCGTGGTAGAAAAGGCAATCAAAGGAATAAAAGAGCCGACCCGCGCCCTCTGCGCCCTCCGTGCTCCCAAGGGGCACGCCGCCAAGAACGCAAAAAGCAATAAATAGAAGTGCGCGATGTGCGTGGATTATTACAGTACGGCGGGAGAGTGGACACGAGGAAGGAACAATAAGGTGTGCGCACGCGCGGGCGCCGCGAATGAGAAGACAACCGCGGCCACCAGGTCGTGGTGGACGAAAGATAGAAAATAAATGTCGATGCCTGATCGGGCCGTGCCGGACACGACGGAAGGCAAGAAGGAGACGGGGGATATAGCACCGTAAAGCGCAAACCGGCAGAATAGAGCACAAGAGCGCGCGCCACGGCGAGAAAATGTACAATAAGGAGTGACCACCGCGCGAGGGCCAGCTATCAAGGGGGCGTAAACCAGGCGAGCGACGAGGGGGAAGTCACCAGGGAGCAGGGATCAGGGCGGGACGGGGGACGGAAATGAGATGGCGACGGGGACGAACAAGCGGCAGACGGACGACGACAATAAGTTAAGGTACGTTCATGGGGGTGCCCGGTCCATGTCGGGCGGCATCGGGAACTCGCGCACGGTCCCGATGTCCGTGTCGTTGGTCCCGCTCGTCATGGTGGAAAACCGCGAGAGCGTCGAAGCGTCCATGGACGCAACGCGGAGGCGTTCTTCGACTTCCTCCTGTGTCAGGTCCAGCGCCGCGATAAGAGACCTCAGCGCGTGGTCGCCAAACGCATTAGCACTCGCGCCGCTCGCGATCAAGTTCTCGGGTCCATGTAGGTGCAGAGGCGGAGGTGGCTCGACGTGGTATACAGGCACTTGTTGGACGTCGGAGAAAGGATTCGAGATGCGGGCGGACTGCCGAACGGTGCTCTGGCTAGCGCGGCGACTATGTGTGGCGTGGCTAGCACGGCTGGTGCGGCTGTTGCTACGGCTCCGGCTGCGAGGCGCCGTGCGCTGCAGTTCCTGCGCGTTGAAGAAAGGATTCGAAACGCTCCTGCGCTGCTCGTTGAGATCCGCGAACGGATTCTGCAGCTCCCGAGCGTCAGCCGTTTGCTCGTGCTCCATCGTAAGAACCTCGGCAGATTCCCACTTGTGCGCGGGTGAGAGTATCGCGGCGGGCGTGGTCTTTGCGAGCACTACAGTGGGGGACATCGTGCCCGATTCCGCGCGCACGGAGCGCATAGACAGGAACGAATCGTCATGCACGGTCGAGCCATCCCACGAGACACCGCTGTCGGTACCAGCACGCTGGGGGATAAAGGGGCGCGTGGGCTGCTCTAGCGCAAGCTCTTTCGCGAGGTCGGGGTGATATTTTGAGAACTCGAAAGGAGGCAAATCGACGGGCTCGTCAGACGTCTTGGTATGCATGGTGCGCACGCTGGGCGTGGACTTTTTGAACATAGCAAAGTTCTTCTCCTCCATCTCATGATGTGCTGGGGATCGGGCGACGTTCGCTGCGGCGGTACTCCGACCGTTCTCTCCCCCATCATCGAGCTGCTTCCACTTATCGCTAATGCTCCGTGGAGGAGGCGCACCGGCGCGTTTGGTGCGCTTGGAGTAGATGTAGTACGCCGCGACGACAAGAGCAAGGCCGGAAAATGCCCCGATACAAGCACCAATAACAGTGCCGAGGGAAATGCTGGAACCAGATGAGACGGCAGAGGCGGGGGCCACGGATGGAGAAGGCGATGTGAGCGATGTTGTAGACGGCGTCGGGACAGCCGGCGTGAGACTGAGACTCGATACCAATGGAGGTGCAGTGATTGAGACGGACGAAACTGTGCTTGTATTCAAGATGAGGCCGGTGGCGGTGGCGACCGTCGAACCAGACAACCTTTCACTCCCAAAAATATTGGTCGGGAGACCCACAGATGGCTGCCTCTTGTGGTGAGCAGGAGCGATGTGCATGGTAGTATAAGGATGGGATGGGAGTGGTGAGAAAGGAACGACGTGGTAGCGAGAGTACACCCCGCCTGATGCGGGGACAAGAGCGTAGATTTGCCAGAATCAAGGCTTGCTGGGGACGAAGTGAGCAGAAGAAAGACGGGGACGACGAAATGACTCACCGAGCAATTAATGAAGCGAGCAGAAAGCAGAAAGTCGCGCCGGACGTCGAGTTACGCCCGGCGGGAGATGGGGGGAGAGAGGAAGAGCTGTGAGCGGGAGCGGGGGGCGCGCACCGTCGCATCTCCTTTGCCGCCCGGCAATCCCCGCCAGACCCCTTGGTAACTGCCGCCTCTTGTTCGGATCGTTCATCAATACTTAACAGCCAAAACTGAGAAGGCTGACAAGAGCATAGCCAAAGCACATACAATATCTAAAGCAGTCTATAGTAATGTTATGCAACACGGGGTAATGGCAAAATCCAATGAAGAGCTCATGTCCCGTCCAATGTACAACATCCGTCCCTGAAAGCATCCTTCAACCGGTCGTGAGCAGAGCAACCGGCAAGGCTCGCACACGGCGAGCGAGTTCATCAGTCCGAGCGTTCAAACGTTCACGCCGCACACTGCCCCCTCCCCCGTTCTACCGCACATTCGTCCACGAAAATGACGGGCCCCCCGGCGCATCCAGCGTCACGCTCACGCCCACACTCAACGAGCGCATCGGCCGCTGCGGCACGCGCCCTGTCTCGGGCGGCGTAAAGACCCACATCGGCACCGCGCCGAGCTCGATGTCGCCCACCGCCGTACGCTTCTCCCGGCCAACGATACACCATCCGTCTCCAAAGCCCCGGACGACCGCGAGGCGCTCCCCGACGGAGATCGCAAGCTCGTCGGGCAGGGCGGGCGTGAACGCTTGCTGCACCTTGTGCCGGTGTGTGTCGTCGAATGTGGGTGACGCAATGTACGTGCTTGTCCGCAGCGACGAGGACGTTGCGACAAAGACCGAGCCCGAGGAGCGGTGCCGCCGGGTCCGCGGTCGGCGGGAGTCGCGGGGCAGCTGCAGCGAGTCGCGGGGGGGCGAGCGAGGTGGCGGGGAGCGCGGAGGTGAGCGCGGAGGGGAGGGGCCGGGTGAGACGAGGTGCTCGACGATTTGGACGGGGGCCTCGTCCTTTCCGGGGGCGGACCGCTCGGGCAGGACGATGCTGGGGAGCAGCTGCGCGCGGGACATGTCGTCGTCTTCCCTGCGCATGCGAGTCTCGCTGCGAGAGACGTCCTTGAGCACGTGTGGGGTGGGAGGCAGTGGTCGACGGGGACTTACACGGATGGCTTTCGATCGTGGCCCTTGGAGAGCGCAGCGAACCCAAGGTGGTCTGTGTTCTTTTTTGTCTGCCGCCTCTTCCAGAGGAAGTAGATCCCAAGACCGAGCCCTCCGCCGACGGCGATAACAATGGCGACGATCATGCCGGCCAACTCGACGGGATCGTTCAAGATGGTGTCATTTGTGGATGGGCCGGTATACGGAGTAGAGCGTGGTCGGAGAGGGTAGGCGGGAGACATGGGGGGGCGGGGCGGCCACGACGGACCAAGGAGAGGGAGAGAAAGAGAACGTGGACAGATTTCAGTTTGAAGGGGTTGCCAGATCAGAATGAGACAGACGAGGGAGCGTCAGGGCGAAAAGCGGCGTGAGGTACAGAGCGAGGACGGAAACAAGCGCGAGGGGGGGCCGGGAAAGGACTTTTAAGACATGTGCCAGGAGCCGGCTGGTCTGGCCGGCGCATTCTCATTACTTACCAGCGATCGCGACTCGCACCCACTGCGGCGATGGCTGTGCGCCCGCGACCGAGCTGGGACCAGGTTCGTCGCCCTGATACGCAGACGTCCGCCGTATCGTCGTCCACCGCCCTACGTCTTGCCTGCTATCAGCAACGCCTGGTATCGTACACCCCTGAAGAGATAAGGATTCTCGGCGAGAGCTGCTTGAAACCGTCGTGTGGGAACCCCGTCGAACACGACGTGGGCGTCTGGTCGAAATAGGCTGGAGATGTGACCTGTGCTCGAGGCAGCGTCTCTCTCCAACGTCACGAGAAACGATGTTATTGGACAAGAGACGTACTTCGGGCGTGTTCATACGATGCTGCTCCCCATCAGGCCGGCCAGGGGGCAATCAACCGACGTCTAGCACCAGGCTGGCGAATTTCAGACTCGTGTTTGAGGTGCATGTTGAGCAATGACGGACCCGCGACGCGTCCGCTGCAATCAGGTTATCGCCGGCAGTGCGTCCTTGAGCCAGCACCGAGGCACTGGCAGACCCAGCAGTCGCATCCTTCCGCTGGCATGGTTTCTCCACAAATCTGCCGAATTAGCTTCCGCTGCCGAACTAATTATTTATCTTATCGAATGACGCCGTCGTAATCTACCCGGATCTGACTGACCCGAAGCCTGCATCCGAGATACTCATCTATTAGTGCACTCGACTTGACTCGGACGACTTGGACAAAAGCTGGAGTTCTATAAAGCCCTGATCAATGTACAACACGGGTCTGTCCCTACGGGTCCTGTTCGACCATATATTGTACGTACATATAATGCTGCAGTGACTCTGCAATTTTCTGTCCGTTCTGCTAAAAGCCTATTACTTGATGATGCACAAGCTTGGCTTCCAGAAGCACACCATTCAGCACTGCGCTTCGTCAATCAATGTTCAGCCTCCAAGCCGAGGTCAAAGTAGTCCAGAGAAAATTCAGGCAGGCCACTGCCAAACAAACTCCAGCTTATAAAAATACTCCTTGCATATCACTTATAGTTCCTCAACATAAACACAGAGAACTTTGTCCACAAACAGGTGCACGAGTCTTTGCCCGCAGCGCATCCTTCCAGAGCATAATTATTGAGATTTGGACACAACTTTAACACGCCTTAGTCCACATGCTTGACCGCCTGTGCGTCAAACCACCCCCGGTCGAATCACACTGCCGTCTCATCGTATGAGCGGAACAGCCAACCTTGTTTCCCAGTTACATGGGTACGACTATTCCGACACGTCGAGGAGACTAGACACTCTGGGTTGCAATACAGAGCCGCCGTCACCGGCTCACCGTGGTCCAGCGCCGGCGAGGACGTCACTCTCGGTATAGTCCGTGAGGATAGACAGCGTTGGGCGGTCGGGATCGGAGGATAATATGGACAGGATGCATCGGACAGGAATAGGCGGTTGTTGAGCGACGTGGGCTATCATCGACGCCTCTGCGGGGCTGTCGACGCGCACTACATTTGACCACGGCCGGAAGCGATGCAATGCCGCATCGACAATGGATGGATTCTGGTCTTTCGGGAGCCCGAAGGCGTTATTCCACCACCGACGAAGATAACAGAAGCTCTGAGTTGTGATCCAAATAGACCACGTTCACTGAGAAGTGCCTCGAGTGGACTCACCCCCGGGTTGATGCATTGGCGACCAGATCTTAACAATTTTCAGGCAATAAAACATGCACAGAAAGTTGACATACTCGAGTACCCATACGTAAGTGCAGAATGTTTAGTGTTGTGGACATGTTATCGCGCAAGAGTCTGGGATCTCTAGAGTGTCACTGGGTAATTTGAACTGGCTCGCGCGAATGGGTGAGTAACGTGTCGCGCATCACTAACGGGCACATAATCAATTTCTAATACAGAGTCTATAGGATGTCTCAAGTGTCATTAAAAGTGCCCATTTAGGAAGAACGAGTCGTTCTGTGAGAAAGACTCGGGACAAAATATCATCTTGGTATATATTCCCTCTCGACATTGTTGCGTTACTGCCAGGATGAATAGCCTGTTTCAAGTTTATGCCGGATGGGGTCAATCGAGACTCACTGCTGTGGCGGTAAATCTGGAGGAACCCACCGAACAAGCGTCTCTGCGACAAGAATATAATATATGCAGTCGACTCTCTCATAACCCATACCCTTCGGAGCACATCTCACCTCAGAGGTTTTTATATAAATTTCATCGAATGTATATTCCCAAGCTGCAGCTGCAGGCCTGCACCAATACCGAGCCATCCGCGATGTAGAGGCTGTTATGTCGGATGGTAATGTTTATTCTGAGGGGTATGGGTTATGAGAGAGTCAACTGTATGTCATTCTACAAGGTGAGCCGGGGGGGCAGGCTCCAGTTGTCGCGCTTCTGCAGCAAAGCCGGGTTCCGCGGGAGTTTGTTATTTGCCAGTCCAACGACGCTTCTTGGAGAAGGTGAGTGCATCGTAATGAAATCGTTCTACTCAAATCTGCGGATCGCATTTCGAAGGCATATCCAGAAAAAGCGATTTGGTGTCGCTTTCGTCCATGTTCGTGTGATACATGAACTCTGGGCCGTAAATGAAATGGGCGTAGGCTATCCCCGAAGAGAGTACAACAAGCACTCTGCGCAGCTGAGGCCAATAGAAGACTCCAAAAGCCTCCTCTATTTACCGAGCATTCTCCAGCTCCTTTTAAGACTCTTCTCGAGTACTGCAGCTCTCTCGGATGTGCAGACGTGTCGGATTATGAAGACCTAAGGGGCTGGCTTAGGTCGTGCATATCGTGACATGCTTCCTGCTATATGTACATCGTGCAGACTTCCAGCGACCCCATGGTTTTATTCTTACCGCGGCTTGATCTGAATCACTCCTGGCATACCGACCATTCCCAAAGATGCGCCCAAAGCTCGAGGAACGCGAGAGACGACCAGTAATCTCTGATCGCAGCCACATCGGCAGAGGATGTATCACTGGCATACGTAGCGCAGAGCGGAATCAACTTGTGCGTTCTTCATCGACCATCGCGGCCTCTTTAGACTACTATTACTACTTTAGTAACGTTGGCTCATTTTGCGCACTGTACACTGTTGTCCATTTCTCTACTTGCCTCTACACCATTCCATTCACATTCTCCGGGGCTCAATGCCATCTGACAACGTAGAAGAGTTTCGCCAGGTTCTGTCGTCGTCCAAGAAGATACTCATCCTGAGTGGCGCCGGATTGTCCGCCGCTTCCGGTAGCTACTACTCTCTTGCTGCCCCGCATACAATTGTTCCTCACAGCCGTTCAGGAGTCGCGACATTCAGAGGCAATGGTGGTCTGTGGCGCAAATACGATGCCGCCTCCCTCGCGACACCCGCCGCATTCGCCGAGAACCAATCTCGCGTATGGCAGTTCTTCCATTACAGGCGCGAGCAGTGAGTCCTCTCGCACCCACATCTCAGCGACCGCTCACGAACACACAACCGCAGGGTCCTCAAAGCCGCGCCGAACCCCGCGCACCGCGCGCTCGCGCGCCTTGCCATCCCAAGCATACGCCACACCCTCGCGCCACACTCTGCACTCACCCACGTAACCCAAAACGTCGACGGGCTCTGCACAATCGCACTCGCCGACGCCGTCGCTCCGCTGTGCACGCCCGAGGAGCCCGCCGAGCTCATCGAGATGCACGGCCGGCTGTTCGATGTCGTGTGCACCGCGCACGACTGCGGGTTCCGCGAGACGACGCGCCGCTCGCCGTTGTGCCCCGCGCTGCGCGGGACCGAGGCCGCGCTCGAGCCCGTGGTGCGCCGCGCGGACCTCCCGCGCTGCCCGGTGTGCGGGCAGCTCTGCCGCCCCGGGGTCGTGTGGTTCGGGGAGCGGCCGCACCGGATCGAGGAGATCCTCGCGCTCGCGGACGACGCGGACCTGTGTATCGTCGTGGGCACGTCTGCCGTGGTGAGCCTGCGCGGTGCCGTCTGTTGCTGTGACGGTGCTTGACTGACCTGTCCGTTACGTGTGCTGTAGGTCCAGCCGGCTTCGAAGATTGGTGGACGGGTGAAGGAGCATAGGGG
This sequence comes from Fibroporia radiculosa, assembly GCF_000313525.1. NCBI lineage: Eukaryota > Fungi > Basidiomycota > Agaricomycetes > Polyporales > Fibroporiaceae > Fibroporia > Fibroporia radiculosa. Next base: position 101,894 of record NW_012133398.1, on the reverse strand, counting down.
AAAGATCGCAGTGTTTAACATAGAGGCAAGCAATCATTCCGATGAGGCGGATTTCCTCTTCCTGGGCCCGTGCGAGGTTCGGCTTGGAGAGGTACTGGGAGTATAGTGCAAGCTATTTGACAGTGTGGATGTAGTTGCTATCTTTGACAATAAGACTTGAAATCCGGACGTGCCAATAGTAATTGGTCGCTTTGATTTGGTGTGATCTCAACAGCTCGTATCAAGTTCGGGCCGAATTAGCTGAACAAATGCTGGATTAGCTCACGAAGACACATGTCGCTGCACCCATGTTCTAGACGCACGATGGCAGCAAGTAAGAATAACGCATTAATAAAGGGATTGATGGGTGAGACCGGTGGAGAAGTAACATGATGCGAAAGCCAATGGTGACAGCCTCGAACCTTGGAGCTCTAGGGTCACTGTGGTGATTACGCGATGGGAACGCTGAATGGTGAAGACGACAACACCTCTGCCGATGAGATGGGCGAATGCTGCCGGATGAGGGGTGCAAGTAGAGCGGACGGGTTTGGCTATTGATGGCCAACGCCGCCCGAGCCGTCGCCGTGACGGTCCGTCCGGTTCGACCCTGTGTGCAATATTTGAAGATAGTAAGACTTTAATCAGGACGTGGTTCTTCTCCGATGCAGCGGCGAGAAGCCGATGATAGCTGGCGACCACACATCATATACAACCAGGCTGGGAGATGTCACCTAGTGGAAAGCGGTGCGAGTGGTGTGGAGGGATGTGATGGGGGACGTCAAAGAGGGCAGCCTGCCGATACATAGAGGCGATAGTGGCGACCCTCAGCGTGCCGCCCAACACCCGCACCTTTGCTCTCGCCGCCGGCTCAGATCTGGAGTTTTGCCTGCGGTTTTCTGTGTTTTAAACTCGGACTTGGTTCGACACGTCTGGGCAGGAGACCACTAGAATCCGACGCTTACTGGTAATCGATACGGTGAACTTGGGCTGGCAGTACAGTAATTGCTAGGTATGCATTCTGCGAGCGAGGCGTCTCCTAGACTGATGCCTTTGTGTAGTTGAAACCAGGGGTGCCGACACGAGACGAGAAAGAGGACAGGAAGGAGGATGAGCCGTGTGCGGTGTTGCTTGGCTCCCGGCGACGTTTGATCTCGAGCCATATTCGGCCCCGGACCAGAGACGACTTCCGATCGTTGCTCCTCATCAGCCTGAACCGTCTCATCGCGATGGCCCTTCTCATCTCCCTCGCCTGCGGTCTCGCGCGCTCGCAAGGCAGCCCTCTCCTCCCCCCGCTAACTTATCCACCCTTCGTTCTTTATCTTTTTCGCTCTTTTCCAACCTCTCCTGCCCGGCCGGTGCTCTTACCTGCCATCCGTATCAAAAATCAACGCCAACGATAACAAAGGACGTTTCCCATGGCTCCTTGCTGTACCTTGCTCTCTCGCTCGAACACCGATGCAAGCAGCGCACCGCTCAGCCGAACGGTCATCGCAGGCATTGCCGTCGCCTGCGCCATCACCAGCGGTGCAGTCCTATGGCTCATAATTTATTGGATGAGGAAGAGAGGTGCTGCAAAGCGCGCCGACGCGCGAGGCGCTGCATTCCTCTCCGTTCGCGGCGTAGTTAACGAGGGCAAGTCTATCCATTCCGGCCTCATGTGAGTTTTTCCCCCATGTCCGCCCTCGCGTCCCGTCGCACTGACAATATCCCCCCAGCTCCCCCCCGACGCTGCAGGCTACCACATTCTCCCGCGCACAGCTGACCCCAAGCATAATCATGCCCGCCAAGGCCGTCCTTTCTAAAGATGCTACCCGTGACGAAATCATCGCCCACTACACCGCCCTCGGCGTCCTCCCCCGCCCTTTCTCCCCCGTCTCCATGCTCCCACCCAACACACACGACAGCCAAAATACCAGCACAAGCCCCAGTCCGGGCTCTAAGCGCACGAGCCGCCTCCCGCCCTTGCGCCCCAAGTCTGTTATGTCCCTCGCTTCCGTGCGCAGTAGCACATACTCCCACCGCCGGCTCTCCTCCGCAGGATCATCGCTCACCATCATCAGCGAGGATGCACGCCGCCGCGTGCGTCAGGCGTTCAAATCGACGCTGCTCGACGAGCTCACTCTAACCTCTGGCGAGCGCGTCTCCGTCGTGCAGAGCTTTGACGACGGCTGGTGCGTTGTCGGTCGGGACACGCACGGCAACGGCGACGTCGAACTCGGCGCGGTCCCTGCGTGGGTGTTCCTGAAGCCCGTGAAGGGGCTCAGGACCGAGCGCCCTATCCGCACGACGAGCCTCGGCGTCACCGTTGGGATGGACAAGTCTCGCGTGGCGAGGGAGGATGTCATTTCGTGGTCAAATTTCTGAGCGCACGCGAGTGCTTCATTTCATCCGCTGCATGGCAGCAGTTTCGATTATTCGGCTCTGAGGCTTGCACGCGACAGTCGTTGCAAGCCTGAATTCTCGCTTCCCCATTAATCCCCCCACTCTATTATCTATCCAGCAGTTAGAGCTCCGAGCTTTCAAAGTCCATTTTGTGCGATCGCATGTCGATTGCCGTTCTTGGTCGACCTTACCCATTTGTTCTTGTTTTCGACCTTCTCCTGTTGTCTGTACAGCACATCTCATTGCATGAGATGCACCCGTTTTCCGGATACAGCTATCGCACAAGTCATTTAGCGTCGCTGTATCTCTTCAACCTTGGCTTGTGCTGTTAAGTACTAAGGCTTCGTGGCATATATGTCCGTGCCGAGTGTTAGATAGTGTCAATGTACCGCTTTAGAGTCGACTGATGCTTGTATCGTGCATCTGCCGAGTATGTGGGCAGTGTGCCATTCAATGTTTCAGCACTGAAGCTCGAGGATAATTTATTCAAGCAGCCGGAGTCGGCGTTTGAAGCGCGAGGACGTCACCCGCCTTTCAAGTTGTGTGATGCGCCTTTTTCCTGATCGATCAGCGCGCCTCCTCCCGCCATGGTCTCCGCGTCCAAGCCACCCCCGCCCACTCCCATCCACATCCTCCGCACTCACAACGCACCCCTCGCCGCCGTCTCCTTCTCTGCTGACAACGAACGCCTCTATTCCGGCGATGGGGCGGGCACCGTTGTGATTACAAACACCCGCACTCTCAGGCCTCTGGCCGTCTGGCAGGCCCACACAGACGCGATCCTCGGGATACAGGAGTGGACCAGCGCAGAACCAGGCGGGGAGCGCCTCGTCACGTTCGTCTCCGGTTTCGATCTCGACTTCCTCGTCCCCGGCCCCGCTGACCACGTCGCCCAGCCACGGCCGCGACAACAAGCTGCACGTCTGGCAGCGCGTGCGCGACGCCGCGGCCGCCCTCGGGCACTCCGCCGCGACGCCGGGGCTACAGCTGCCGCAGTGCTGCTACTCCCTGGACGTGAACGCGCTCAACTACTGCCGCTTCTCGCTCTTGTGCGTCGCGCCAGACGACGCACACAACGGGGAGCGTGCGCTCATCGCCGTGCCGAATCTCGTCGAGTCGTCTCTGGTGCGTGCGGAGGTCGTCTTGCTCCCTGCCCTGATGCGATGTGCGCGCAGGCGGACATATGGACGCTGCCGGGTCTGCAGAGGCTGCATGCTGCTATCGGGACGGCCGGGAAGCCCCCGACGCCCGCCCCCATCGAGGGGCGGGGCCTGAACGCGACAGGTACATCATGCTCTGCGCTCATTCGTCCTTTGGCTCAGACGCGGTTGTTTGGCAGGGATCATCATGGGGATGCACCTGTTCCAGGTGCCCTACCCTCATTCGTCCGAGCGCCAACAGCTGCGCCTGTTGTGTGCGTACGAAAACGGCAGCGTGACGTCGTGGGGGTATATGCGGACGGACAAGGAGACCTCTGTAGAGGGTGTGGGTTGGGAGGCCATTTGGAGTGTGAAGCTGCACGTCGAGTCGGGTGCGCTCTGTCTGTTGACATCTCCCTCGCGCCATCCGTATCTTGACGTTAAAATGGGCAGTCATGGCCATGGCCGTTTCCAGAGACGCATCGTTTGCGTTGACAGTGTCTGCAGACCACTTGATTGGGCGGTACGATATGCAGGCAAGACCGTTATTTACTACCAATGTGTAGTGGTCGTTTACACGCGGTGCAGCTCGCTGAAAGCCCCGACACACGAGAGTCTGCCTGTGCGGTGCACCGCACGAAACACCCAGGAAACGCAGCCGTTGCTATCAGAGATGACGGCCGAGTGTGTGCTGTGGGCGGCTGGGACGGCAGGTGCATATGCACGCTTTCTCCAAAACCCGCGCTCATCTCACCCATCTCAGGATACGCCTGTATTCTACAAGGTCCATGAAGCCTCTCGGTACCCTAGACTACTACAAGAAGAGCTGCCAGGCTGTTGCCTTCGCCAGATTGGCTCCGCACGTGGCCTCGGCACCTAATAGGGCCCCCAACGCGGACGAAGACAGCGAAGATGAGATGGGTGATGAGGAGAAGGCGGACCGGAGTCGTTGGCTGGCCGCAGGTGGACAAGATGGACGGGTTACAGTATGGCCTCTGATGAGCTTCGGCGGTTCGGGAACCTAGATCAGTGCTGGTGGCCTGCCGCCTGCCCGTACTTGAGTCCCAATAGCCCGACTTTGTAGTGCGTGTTATACCTCTTGGGCAGATTTCCATGTTGTTCATCCACCTTACGAGACGATCTAAAGCTTTACCGGTGAACCAAGGCAAAATGTGCCTCGTTGTATGATTGAGCGCTGTGATTGATTGAGTCTCGTGGACCTATGGGGTTTGGATGCCGGCGGTCAGAAACATGATGAGGCTCAAATGTTGCCGGTGCGTGATTGTTGTGTTGACCGGATACTCGTGGAGATTGCATTTGTGCCTGTTGCGTTCCTGCGTGGGCGGGATGTCTTGATTTGGAATGAATTCCCGTTCGTGTTCACCGCCAGAGAATCCGTGCAGAAGAAAAAGAAAAAGAAAAATGCAACAAGTACATATGAATGGTATGCGTTCCCATCTATGTCGTCGGTAATCGGATAGGTTCTTATGAATGTTCCATACAACAAGCAGTGGCTTTGAGTAATGGCCCGTAAGAATGGAAAACTAGTAGAACGGAGAGGTTGACAGCACCACACCGAACTCGATGCTTTGTGCGTCTCAAGACCGCGCACATCCACAATGTTCCTTGCCATGGTGCCTGCACACGGTACTCCGGTGAATGCTCGATAATTAAATCGCCACGTGGATTTCCTCCGGTGAATTTCTGTCCAACTTCTTCATTGCCGGCGTTTGTGATCATTTCATCATACCTCGCAGTTTCTCGTTGCAGCTTGAGCAAAGGACTTGGCTCCTTCTACACATGTGGATGGACGTTGTCAGGAATTTTTGCGCCGAGATGAAGAGACTCAATGTAGCTCTTGATACATGCACCGAGGTCTCGGGAAAGGTATAAAACGAGAGAGATGGCGAGCCTCGAAATTAACAAAACAAACTCCTACACCAGTATCTTCACTGCCTCACCCTTATTAACTTCAACATCATCAACGCTCAATTACCATGTTCTACAAGGCCTCCATGATCACCTTTGCACTTGCATTTGTCGCCAGTGCGAGTCCGACGCCTCCCCCCGCCGCCATCCGCATCCCGCTGCAGAAGCGCAATCTGCTCACGAACGAGAACGGCACGGTCGACTCGAATGCGATCCTTCGTGAGACCGCTCGTGTGCAGAAGTAGGTTATCCAGCAGCTCGTTCGCCCGACCCAACCACTCATATTTCACAGCAAGCATCGGCAGAACCTCATCACTATCGACAACAAGATCGGCCTCGCCAACTTCCACAAGGGCGCACACGTCCCGCCCGTCGCCGCGCCGCCCACTGAACACGAAAAACGTCAGGCGGAGGCCCTCGCGGATGCCGGGCCCTCGTGGACGGGCATAGTGTCCATCGGGTCTCCCGCACAGGACTTTGTGATTGATTTCGACACGGGATCGCCGGATCTGTGGGTGCCGTCCACGCAGTGCGAGGGGTGCAACGCGCGGCACTCGTACGACCCGTCCGCGTCGTCGACGAGCGTGGCCAAGAGCGGCACGTTTCGCATCGGCTACGGCGACGGCTCGACCGCGTCGGGGCCGATCTTCACAGACGACGGTGCGTTGGGACTCGCAACCTCTGCGTGCTTGTGTGCGTGCTGACGCGTCTGTGCGCAGTGAGCGTGGCAGGTATCGCAGTGCATAACCAGGCGTTCTCGGCTGTGACGAGCGCGTCTGGGGATATCGCCAGCGGCGTCAGCGATGGCCTCATGGGCATGTCCTGGCCGGGCATCTCCCAGCTGAACGCCGTACGTTGGCTCCTTCTCCCACCGCTGCCGCATGTTGCTCACACTGCAGTGCTGTAGGACCCGTACTTCTTCACGGCGGTCTCGCAACATGCGGTCCCCCAAGGCGAGTTTGGGTTCTATCTCGCGCCGAGCGGCTCGGAGCTGTACCTCGGCGGGACGGACTCTGGGCACTACACAGGAGACCTGGAGTACCACGACCTCGTCTCGACGAGGGGGTTCTGGCAGATTGGTGGTGCGACGGCGCTCGTGAATGGGCAGCCGGTTGTGTTCGGATTCGAGACGATCATCGACTCGGGGACGACATTAATGTATGGCCCTCCGGATGCGGTCGACCAGGTATACCAATCCGTCGACGGCGCGGTCTCGCTGGGAAATGGGAACTATGTGGTTCCGTGCGATTCGTTCCCCGCGCTTGCGTTTTCGTGGGGCGGGAAAGCTTTTGATATCAACCCGAAGGTGTACGTGGTTTTAATATTATCTCTGTGTGCGGAATTCTGCTGACGAGCGTGAATAGGTTAAACCTTGGACAAGTCTATGATGGCTACTGCCAGTCGGCGCTGGGTGGCCACGATTTTGGTCTTGGAGACAACGTTTGGCTCTTAGGCGACACGTGAGTCTCTCTGATATTGCGTACAGCCATGAATACCTGACATTCATGAGGATCTTCAGTTTGATGCAGAGTGTTTACACTGCATTCTCGGTGGACAAGCAGGCGGTCGGCTTCGCCTCTCTGGATTGATTTTGATTATGCTAATAGCTTGTCTATCCCGGCCGCTTTCTTGGAACCATCTATGTTTTGAGCCACTTCGGGGCTCGTCTTTTTCTGACACTGCTGTCGCTTCTGCTCTTTGTTCGAGTACGTGCGCTGTTTGTTAGTTGTCTCATAATGCAAGTTATGTTTTTGTGGTTCAACTGCGGGTGTGCCTGGATCTAAGATGGGAGAGGGCGGATCAGCGATCGGGGTCGTGACCGCGTCTCGGTTCGATTCTGACCAGCGCCCGCCCGCCTTGCTCTCTTCGCCCATCTCTCGCTTGAGCTTTGCCCTGGCACTGGCTTTCGACGTGCATACTCTCCCAGAGTCTTCAATTCACGCACTTGTTCTGCCTCTCGCTCATCCTCGAGGTTTGCAACACGAAATCAATTTCAGGCGAGAACTGGCCTTGAGGCACCCAGAGCAGTTCCCTCCCTTCAGCCTGTGTTCACGGTCGCTCAATGGACAAGTCGTCTGGCATCGCGGACAGCCCAGACATCGACGCCATGGTGACAAGGCATCCCGGCCTCTATACAAAGCATACAGGTCACGGCAAGTTCTCAGCCCTGACGCCATTTAAGCGTATGCCTAGCGAACCTTTAAAGGTGTACATCCTTTCTCCTTATCACAGCCCTGCGCTAACCTCATGTTCGCCAAGGACGTCACAAACATAGGCAGAGCTATGTCAAGCAGAACAGACTCTTCATCTGTGACACCTTCCCTGTAAGTCCCATGTTCAAGACAAGTGTGCTTTACCGAAGACGGCCACAGGACTCCCGATTACAGCCAAGGTTCTCGTGCAAATGCTCAGAGATCAGCGTCTCGTTCGACCTTGGACCTACCCACACGACGGGCTTCGCCAGCTCCCAAGTCTGCGCACAACCTCAGCCCTCAGTCGCGCCGGCAGCTGAGATATGGTCGCGCGCAAGAAGCTCTCCGAACAACGTTCCTCACTTGCGCGTCTGAGCCCTCTCCTACTGACCAACAGATCCACGCGCTGGAACGCGCGACCGCGTTCCTCAGTGCGCAGGCTCGCGATGCACGAGAGCGAGCGACAAAGCTTCGCGCGTGTCTTGCAGATAAAGTATCGGACGAGGTGCAGAAATTGGGTGCAGGAGCGTATCAGGCTATGCTACGCGAACGTTGGATGGCAGAGCGAAGGTGTGCTGCGAGAGAAGAGCAGGCGCGCGCCCTTCAGATATGTCTGACACAGCTCACGACTACCAACGTAGATGGCTCCAGCCTACGCGGCGCTAGCAACGTCTCCGCAGCGACTGTGGCTGGTCGGTCGCCTGGCCTCCAGACCCGGCGCAAGACAAATCTGACACACTTTCTCGAGCGGTCGCCTACCCGGACGGCATTCCCTCACCGTTCCAGGGCGTCTCCGGTCCACCACGCGATCACCTCGCCGCGGAGAAAGACGATCAGCCGCGTGCGTTCGCTGAGGCTGCGCGCCTCGGCGTGTGCGTTCTCCATGTCCCACGTCAACGCACACCATACGCGTGCGGACTCGCAGGACGACCGCGCAGACACCCCCACACTATGCGATCGCTCCGGCTCTCCTCCGCCCTCACTTGCCCCCGCTCAGCCTTCCATGACCTCCGCCGCGCACGACCCCCGCTCCCTCCCACCAGCACAACCCCACACAAGCACACTCGCCACCATGAGCCCCGCTACGGGCATCGCGCACATCTTCGCCGCGGCACACCCCCGCACTAAGGCCGAGATCCTCGCACAGCTCGCTCACGACGAACATGGTGCCGCGACAAGCATCATTCCCGGATACGCCGTCGATCTGCTCGACGAGCTCGTCGCGACCGAACTCGACGTCTCGCTCCGCCCCGTACTCCCACCCCCAAGCACCGCCCGCACAGGCTTCTCCGCCTCCACTCTGCGCGGAGCGTCGCCTTCCGGTTCCTCTACGACGAACTCGCCCGAGTCGTCTGGAGCTTCAAGGTCGTCAGAGTCGTCAGGGACGGCGCGGGAGCTATCCGGGAGAGGCAGGGAAGCTGGTCAACTGGGGCTCAAGCCGCACGAGCAGGCACAGGCTGCTGCTGCGCCCACACCCGCGCCCGTGCCCACACGTCCAACAACACATGGTGCACCCCCCGCGCCGTCGTCTGGCACGTTCCGCCGGAGCCTGCATCTTGGGTCGCTGCACCCGGCTGCTCGTGCGAAGAAGTCGAGCGCGCCTGCGGACGATGTACGAGGGCGCGCGTCGGCGTCGCTCTCGTCCGTTCCGGAGTCGGTGGGGTCGCGTGTACCGGGCGAGAAGCGCGGGTCGTTCAACTCGTACGAGACGAGGAAGAGCGAGGCGGGACTGGTGTCGCGTGTGCGAAACAGACTGTCAGGGCTTGGACGACGATGACGGATAATGATTGGATAGTGCTGGTGCTTAGTTGGGGGGTTTGGCTGGGACTATGGGATCGGTTGATGTTGTCGGTGAGAGACAACAAACGATGTGGTTTCGCATATTGCAATTTCAGATACAATTTCAGATGGACATTTGGACTAGTATCTCATTATGTCTCTACACGTACTTGACAATCTTTCATCGCTCACTTGGGTATTCCATGATATATTGGCATTTTTTGCATGCGTCAGGACTGCTCGCACCAGTAGCTGCTACGTACACACGCACAATACATTATATCCTCACGTCCTACACCGAATCGGGATTGCGGAAGTAGGCCGCATCTGACGATATGCAGGTCTTGATCGAGGATCTCCCGACGTGCCACTTGGGGTGTATTGGTAGCATTGGTCTGTATTCCAGACAGCATTTGGAATGCCCCCAAAGCTCCACTGGCAGCACCGACAGCGGTAAAAAGCCGGCCGCCTAATCAGATGGTCTCCTTAGACGGTGTGTGACACTAACAGGTCAGCCCGTGCGTAGTCGACTGCACGGAGAAGGTATCAACACACCTGACAGCGGGACCAGTTATCGTCTTGGATTGGGAAAGAATAGCAATTATTCTCCGTCACCAAATGATAGCAGTTTCTTCTCGGCTTTCTTAGACTTCTTCTTCGAGCTCTTCCCCGCTTTGTGCTCACTAGGGCCATCCTCGTCTCTTGCGTCGCCGACCGCTTTGCGTTTGGCTGACTTTGATTTGGCCACTGTTTTAGATGACGCAAAAGACAGACCCTGGGTCTGTTTGGGTGTCGTAGACGCTTTGTCTGCTGTCTCAGACGCTTGTTTCACGCTGTCGGTAGATTGGGGTTCGGGGAGCGGGGGTAGACCCTTTGCTGGTAAATGCCTGTGAACAAGCGTACGATACGAGTAGGATCACCCAAGCTACCCTTGCGCTTTTCGTTCTCCGCGTCTCTCTCACTCAGGTGCTTCCCCTCCTTCAGCACCACTACTTGTGGCTTCTCGTCCATGCCGTCCTCGTCCGCGCTGCCCGGATCGTCGTCTGGGCGCTGCGGGATTGCCGGACGTTTGGGAATGGGCGGACGCCCAGATCCGTCGTCTTCAAACTCGTCGTCTTCATCCTCATCTCCTCCTATGCCTGAGACGCGCTGCTGCATTCTGAGGAGGAACGCGGGCGTGTGAGCATTGTAGGCTAGTCGGGCAGAAAGCTGATGCCGAGTTGGTTCCTTCGACATAGCCGATTGCTATAGAGTCGGGCGTATGAAAACAAGCTGCAGCGTGTATGGAATCACAAGGTGTCGGTCAGATTCTGGACCAAATGTCTGAGAGCAGTCGCGCTGAGACTCGGCCGTGAGTGTGAGCTGCTAGGCCGAAACGGAAGCCAAAAAGTGGTGCGACGCGATGGATCACATGACAGAGCGGCTTGGAGTCACGAGCTGTTTCCTTCTCGCACTGCGGCAGAGACCCCCAGCCCACCCAACATCGTCACCCGCAACGGCCAGCGACCCCAGCAGCCCGGTGAGTACTCCCTGCGCTCGTTATGTTATGTACCGAAACTTACCTGTCGTCGGCCGGGAGCTGTCTTGAAACGTTGCCCCGCACTCGGATTGTGCCGCGTCTCGTTTATCACAAGCCGCCGTCGTGGGCGACTATGTAAAGACGAGGCCCGAGCAATATGCCTCTGTTGTCCTCCTCCGAGACATTGACTATCAACAGCTTCCTCACCGCCGTCGACCGCGGCCACGACATCGACTTTGACGCCATCAGCCCTGACCTCGCCGATTCTATCCAGATCACTAAGGGCCGAGATGCTCTCGCTAAAGCCACTAAGGACCTCATGGTCCTCGGCGGTCGTAGCTTGTTTTCCAGCAAGTCACCGACATATACTTCTTCACCTGGGACGGATACGGGGTTCAAGGGCTCAGGTTCGGGCCACTGGCCCAGTTTTGGCCCTGAGGGCCAGGGTCCCGCTGGACCATCTTCGGACCCTTTCTCGTCGAACTCCAATTCACCGATGAATCCATTCGGTGCATCGGATCCGCCCAAGTCCTCGTCTGAGCACTACAGTGCTTCTAGCAGCTCTCTTCCGCCAATACGGAATAGCACCTCGCCCTACGCCACCCCACCTATGAGCGACTATTTTTCTCGCTCGGCACATCTTCAAAGTGGCTCTAAATACGACACTTTTCTTTCACCAGCGGCTGCATCTGCCAGTTCTTCGAAGCGTTCCTTGCCCCTGGACGGAGATGCGTCCTCGAGTGCGCCAAAACGCTCGCGCCCCTCTCCGCCCTCTACTCTGGATCCACAATCCAAGTCTCGTAAGCCGTCGTCAAACACAGGCAAGTCCCGTGCATCTGCCCCTTCCAGCAAGCCCGCGCTCCTCTCGCCTTCGCAAAAGCGCGCGAATCACATCCAGAGCGAGCAGAAGCGCCGAGCAAACATCCGCCGCGGATATGAATCCCTCTGTGCGGCTGTGCCCGCTCTACGCGAGGCGATAGCGCTCGAGGAGGCTAGCGCCAATACGGAAGGAGATAGCGCAGGGGTTAAAGGGAAACGGAAGCGTAAGAAAGGCGACGAGAATGGGTTGGATGGGCGGGCAGGACCGAAGAGTGAGAACGTAGTGTTGGCAAAAAGTGCGTATTTCCTTGTGCTTTATACCCGACTTCACACCGCCGTTTGTTATATCAAAGCAAGCGCGTGGCAACGTATTCCTATTGTAGCGTACTTGGATGCTCTTCTATCTTATTATATGCGTCTAGAGTACTGCTACATCCCGGTTCGTAGCTGATTCACTCTGGCCTATTCACAGCAATCGACTACATCAAGTCTCTCATTGCAGACAAGGAGACACTTCTCGCACACTACCAAACTGCGCGTGCAAAACTCTCACAGGACCACCCGGCGCTCTCGGTCACTAGCACAGACGAACACGGGATTCCACTTTGGGAACGCCAGTGGAATGGGGGCTCAGGCTTGGCGGAGGACGCTGGTGACGATGAAGTGGGCGAGGACGACGTTGGTGGGAGCGAAGACGAAGAATGAAGAGGCCGCCCATTTTAAGTTTGCGACATGTATCGACGAAACAAGTGAGTGTATCTCGTACATCATTTTGGTTTATATGTATGTACCCCTTAATGTTGTATACCCGCGGGGAGGATACACGCTATCGCGCTTTGCATCTCAATCAATGTATTCTTACGTTCGCGTCTTGAGAATAGTCGGCATTTGCCCCACCGTTCTTCACGTACGTTTGAAGTGAGTCGTAGGATACTGCGAGGACCCAGTTCACAAAGCTTCCGCGAATCGACTAATGGACCGGAAGTAATGTTTAGGAATGAACGTGGAGCCCAAATACTCGAGGGCTTGATGAGTCCATTACTCAACGGAGCGCACGTTGCGAACTTGGGTCCCTAATAATTTCAATGGGTACAAAAGGATTGACAGGAGATGGTCGTCGATAGCATCATAGCATGTAGGACGAAGGCAGTCACCAGTCTTTTTCTAGACAGGTAACCGTTACTTCCCCAAGTTCCGGGAGCCCTAGACTGATCATGATAGTAGGTCGGCAGACCGCCGCAGACATATGGACACGGCATCTACGCCGCTTCTTCCTTAGCCCGTCAGCTAAGCCAATGGAATGGGAATCGAACAGCTCGCAGGTGCAAGCAGCATACGCACGCACCAGCAGATCTCACAATTCGAAACGGCGACTTGTCCGAACACGCATGTGCGAGTTCTGGTCAGAAGGTCTCTGACATCCAGGGCAAGCTAGAGAAAGCCGCGGTCGAACCGGCGGCTTCGCGAGTCGCAATCCTTGAGGCCTGCTCGATCTTCGCATTGTTGTTATGCGGCATCGCAAATGGTACACACCCAACACGGGCTTTCCTCGGCCTGGTACGATGGGCCGGCCCAACCAGGCGAGAAGACCTGGACGGGTCGTGAACTTGAACGTGTGCCGGTACATACACCGCACAGCCTACGCAACCTTCCATGCGAAGCCCGTGCGAGCCACACGTTCGCTCGAAGTCGGCATATTCGAGTAGTGCATGGTCGCCCAGGTCCGATTCGACCTATGCGTGCGTCGGTCACGACGCGATGCCGGGGGAGGATCTGATAGCTTTCTAGGGTACGTACTAGCCCTTAGTTCGAGATCATGTTTGGTTGTATGAGAAACATTACTCACCTCATTCTAGAACATTGGTATAAACATGTTGGCTCCGAACATGCCGGATGCGGCCTCGGAGTCAGGGTGCGCACCCGCATTTCATAAAACTGGATGCGACACACACGAGCCATGTCATTACGAGGAACCGACGGAAGTATCGACGAGCGTCTTGACGAGAACAAGTGTGGGTGCTGTGACCACAAGAATGTATTCAGGAACGGCATTGCAGCGAAGCTCGACACAGTCGGCTAGGTTCCTGGAAGGCGGAAAGACGGTCCGTGGTGCATCACCATGCTGGTGTGATGATAGAACTTGCAACGGTCCGCAAATATGGCTAGCTGGATGCGTAATCGCCTACTCAGAGCGTCAAGTTTCAGTGACGAGTATTTTCAGCGGAGCACACGGCGTACCTGGCACAACAAAAAAGCAAAAACGTATCCAGAGACACGGAACATGAAACTGCTGCAAGGAAAGGCATTGGGCCACGTCAGCACATTACACAAAAACATCAGAGGTTAGCCCACGATTTCCGAAAGCCGCCATGTGCACACCGGCACCGTGGAAGCTGCAGCGGGCCCGGTGCTGTCACAACCGGTCGCCGTTCGCCTTAACACCGTAGTTACAGTGAGTACGCGCAGTTCCCAGCGCAGCCAGCAGTATGGTGACACTCGCGCCTAGCAGTCCAAAGATCCAGCAAATAGGTCGGACGCCCGACGTGAAGAAGTAATGTAATGTACATGTAACATGGCGAGAACGCACGACCGATGCACGTCTAAGTACATCTCAACGGGGGAGAGGGATGAGTCGGTGCCAGACAGGATGATACACTAGCGAGATGGATGTGGTTAAGATATGCGAGTAATTATGAACGATAACGACAGATCGGCGGTGTGGGGAGGGAGCTCTATTCGATGACGCGCATGCATGTGGGGACTGCAGGGCGAAAGCGAGGGTGCGAGTGTCTATCTGGAGGGCTGCATGGCCAGGGAAGCCGATGTACTGAACGTTGAGGTCGTCGCTGGCCGCCGTCAGGGGGCACATCCGGCCGCTGCAACGTTTTGTGTTGGCGGGCCCCGCCGCCCACCACAGATCCGTGGTCACCGCCTTGGGGCGAGAGACGAGAGGGCGAGGCCTTGGGCGAGTTCGGCTTTCCACGAGAGTCGGCGGATGGCTTCGGGGTAGTCGACCCACTCGCGGCGACGCTCCTTGCTCTCGAGCCAGTCGGCATCGAGGTCGGCGACGTCGAGCTCGTAAAAGTGGTACGTTGATGACGCGGAGGGGATTGTGGTTACGAATCGGGTGATCTTGCCTCGCACGCCCGCTGCAAGAAAATGCACAGTAAGGCAAGAGGTGACGGGCGAGAGGGGAGGGAAGGGTCAGGATGGGGATGCGGGGATATGAGAGGAACGGATGAGACCTTCTTCCAAGGCTTCCCGCGAGGCTGCTGCTTCTAGCATCCCGTCTGAGGGCTCCCAACCTCCTTTCGGTACTGGTGAGCGACGAATGGATAGCGTGGAGAGACAAAATCAGCGGACGACAGGAGGTTGAAGTGGCAGGGGGGCGACTCACAGACCCAATTGTTTGGTCGTTTGCGACTGGTGACTACGAGAACCTTGCCTGCAGATCTTGCGATGGGGATTGCACAGCACACAACGCGAGGTGTGGACCTGCCCTTGTTGCTCATCGTGTGAGACGTAGAGGGGAAGAGAGAGGGCGGTGGAGGGTAACAACGTCGGCGATGAGAATCCCAGGTGGCCACGGGCGAAGACGGAGGGACTCTGTGGTGCGGGTTTTAGGGACGTGAAGCGAGGCGGACACGACTAGAAGGACGTAAAGTAGAGACGACTATCCGTGGGCAGGCTGTTGGAGGAACATAGTGGTGAGCGTCAAGACGAAGCGGGCCGCGTCGCGAAGGCTCGGGCTCACCAGAATGGATCTCGGAGTTGGGATCGCGCGGCGGGCACACGACCTCGAGCAGACGGAGATACACGACGAGGACGGGTAAGCTTATGAACTCGCAAGAGCGTCTGTGGGCGGAGCGAGTCGACACGGGCTGTCCGCGAAATATCCAGGGCGAGGAGGGACGTGTGGCCGCCCGGCCTCCAGGCCAATCCTCGCACGCACGTTCTTCGGCCACTCGCCCTCCCCGCAGCGGTGGCGGCTTGGGTGCACGACGGCAGAATAGAGTTGGCCTGCGAGGGCGATCAACCACCCTTCGTCTTCTCTCATCTCGGGGTATATATATTCATATCTCTCCCCCTCTTTCGGCCACGACGATCTCCAGGCTACGTCCTCCACAAATACCAAGCATGATATATATTTTCAGCCAACAATGCACTCCAAGCACATCTCTCCGCCGCTCTCTTTCTATCGAGATCTATCGACTCCTCGCACGCCCTGTCACACCCGGGAAATCTATTCGTTCCATCTACAGAACTTCTGTCAACAGATGCCGGAATGATGCACAGTATAAGCACTCACGCGACAAGAAACATGCAGAGCACCCCGAAAAACATCGCCGCAAACTGCAATCCTAATGAGCGGGAGCCACGCTGTATGGAGATAACTCACCTCGCGGAGTGCCTGCTTTCCACTCTTGCTGTCTTCCAGTAGTCTGACAGGCGGTCCATCAACGAGTCACCTGAGGACACGCTCCAGCCAGACTTACGTTGGTAGCACCGCAACTGCTCCGATATACATGAACCCGCC
Source organism: Fibroporia radiculosa (assembly GCF_000313525.1). NCBI lineage: Eukaryota > Fungi > Basidiomycota > Agaricomycetes > Polyporales > Fibroporiaceae > Fibroporia > Fibroporia radiculosa. The sequence continues at coordinate 85,619 of NW_012133398.1, read as the reverse complement.
CGCCACAAACGGGATAACCTGCGGCCAACGTCCACGTTACACAACACGAGCTGCCGTAGAAGGAGGCATTACTCACAAGATCCGCTAGCTGCACAGTCGTCCCCAGGATCCCAGCTGCCGTCTGCCTGATTGCTGCAACGAGATCCGTGGCCTCTGCTTCTGTGCCAGACGCCGAGAGATTGTGAATGCCGATGCCCATAAATGTACTAGCATCGAATCAATTGACGTTCGATCAGGGACTCGGATGTTTATCCCCCAGAGAACAACCACTCACCCGACCTAACGGTGGGACAACAGCTGACGAGGTCAGTTTTCACGTAAGAGAGATCGAGCAAACAACACGAAGCAAAATTAAAAGGGAATAGTATCCCTTGAAGAATAGTAGTAACTGAATGCCCGTGCGCTGACGGGCGACGGAAAAACGACGAGTGGGTTGAGAATGATAAAGAGGGTGAGAACTCGCGGATAAATGTGCCGTAAAATGCACTAATCACTATTTAGGCATAGAGTTATATGAGACGCACAAATGCACCAATGGCTGTGATAAATTGCGACTGCATGGCCTGCTTCTTTGTGAAGCCACTTCGCACGAGGATCGAATAGTCAGCAATCTCATGCGGGATTTCGTGTGCAAAGCAAGCGAGAGTGGTTGTTGCCCCTATGAGCGGCGAAGAGTAAAATGACGCGGCCATCCTAAAAGCGCAGAAGTACCATCAGGTTTTTTTCTCCAGCGAGAAAAAAAGGAAAAACTCACGCAAGGCCATCTGTACTAAGCCAAGGAGAAGCAACGTCAGAATCAGTATGTGGACAGGACAGCGGAATATCACTTCACATATTGTGTACAAAATCGCCGAAAAGGTTCAGATACGCCGACAATTTGGACGACTGCTTGGGAGCTTTTTCTGTCTCGTGATCTAACGACCCAGCTGCAATCGGCGAAGAGGTCTGGTCTGAGCCACGAGACCTTAGCTCGTTCGTCGTAGACGTCAGCGCGACACCAGACGCCTGACGAACGTTCTCTGGCTCGTGCTTCTCGCTGTGAGCATGACTGTGGGAGTGCCCAGCATCCCCGTCTTCCCCACCGCCCAACACGCGCAGGGTCTTTTCCATGATGAAGAAAGACGCGAAGCCAACGAAGATGCCTAGCCTGGAAGGATGCAATAAGATAACCGTCTAGATATATCGAGAAAGAAAAATACCCAATTATAATATTACGCTTCTCCTCGACCATGACAAAGTGGACGCCGCCGTCTTGGTGTTCGCCCATGAATGAATGGGGCACCAGATGCAGGAAGACATCGGAAAGGAGTCCGCCGGTCTAGGATTTCCAGGCCGTATAGTCAATTCACCCGCACTCTTCCGTGGATCAGAGCGCGTCGTGTCACTCACCGCGAAGGCGGTCATAGTGTTCAATGTATTGGGATTAATCTGAGCAGGAATAAATGCCAGAATGAAATTGGGGACGCTGTGGGATAAAGGTACGTCAACGCATTACGTCCTGCAGCGGCAGTACTAACGAGCTAATGTAGAACGTCCCCAGAACTATGATGCGGACGAAAAGGTCAGCCAGTCGGCACCCTCACCGCGACACGTTCGTCTGTGAAAACTTGACGAGCAACGCACCGGAATTCCAGCCAGGTCCGAAGGGAAAGAGCCATGCGAACACCTGTCGCATGACGGGCGACTGGCCTGCCTCGAGTTCATGCTTGATCACATTCAGCTGTTGGACCGGTGCACAATGGTGAATGTCCGCATCCTGGAAACAAGAAGCACAGTGCGCGCGTCAAGGGCTGTAGTTAGCCGATTCTCTGGAGCGAACGTGCGCGTGAGGACTGACCGAAATGGCGAGAGGGTCCTTGGCATTGTCTGCCAACACAGAGAGTGCGGATACAATGCCTGCAACAGAGGCAAGCAAGAGGAGGCGCCGCCGACAAAACAAGCGATGGGCCATGGTGGGCGTACGATGTCGACGATGCCTTGCGACAGTCTTGTGGCTGAACTCATAGCGCTGTCACGTGCGCGAAATGCTGCTGGGCGCGAACACGGTTTCGAGTTCGTTCACTATCAACACGTCTTTGTTTAGTTTTGGCAGCGTTCACAAAATAATGTACCCGAGCCCCGAAGAAGCTGCTGCCGTGAAGGCTGCGGAGGCCCTCATGATCACAACAATGGCCAGGTATGATCCTTCGCACGACGCATTTCACGGTGAGCCATCCTTCCTCTTCGCCAGATTCCAGCGGGGCACAATGTACAAGACTGAGAAGCCAGCACCCAGTACAACGCGTTAGAAAGACTGCTCTGAGCCTCGCACGGGCCGTCTCTGCCGACCCAAATGCATTCGCGAAACCGGACCTGCTTGTCGTAGAAATTGCGGCGCTGCTTCACGACGTCCTAGACAAGAAATACGTGTCTGCTGCGGAGGCCGCGGATCCTTACGCGTTTTTCCTTGTCTTCTTTCAAGAAATTGCTACAGCTCATGGTATCGACCTTGTGCAAGATGGCCGCGCGCGGACCATCGCCAAGATTGTGGACAATGTTTCTTGGAGCACGGAAAAGCGTCTGCGTAAAGAAGGTCTACTTGAGGACTGGCATGAGCAATGTGTGGAACTGCATTGCGTGCAAGACGCAGACAGGCTGGATGCCATTGGAGCATTCGGTAAGTGCCCGTACTTGAGCATCGAAGACCCAGATACGACAGCGAACCTTCATATCATTTTCCAGGCATCATGCGTTGTGCAGCATTCAGCGCCGCGACAAATCAGTGCGTGAGATTGAAGCGATGTCTGCCAGCCAACTAACTTAGTTTATATAGCCCCCTGCATACACCTGTTGACGACCCTGCACATGCCTCCTCCGCTGTCCAGCACTTTCACGATAAATTGCTGCACATACGAGAAAGACTGAAGACGAAGCAAGGAAAGCAGCTAGCTGAGAAGCGCCACAAGCTGGTAGGCATGCAGTTACGATAAGTTGACTCATGAGCTTACCGGGACACTACAGATGCTGGATTTCCTACAGGGCGTCGATGATGAATACAATATTGGGCACTGACAGATAGTTGATAGCATGGCATATAACTTGCTTTATGGACGTGAGGGCGGGAGCTGATATCATTTCGCACTGCCCGAAAGTAGTGTAGTAGATGCATAACGTATGCTTTCTCTACTATGCCACTTACGCATGAACAACTGACGACGGTCATTCAGTCTTAGATTTAACGACCTAGAAGCAATACCTTCCTCATTCATGATATTCATTCCCTACCAATTGTTAGATTCGAAGACAACACTGCCTACAATGCTCGAGTCTTGCAACAATTTACAGATATGTACCTCTACCTATCGGCCTTGAAACGATTCGCGGATTCTGAAGGCGTCAGGATCGAGATATACAAAATGTGAGACAATAATCCCTGTAGACCGCTTCGGTATTCACGAGTGGATGATTCAACACTGTGTCCTCTTATGTATCATCTCATGCTATTTGCAAGTTTCAGTGATTGCGGGAACATCCTCGTGAGAGTGTACTGTGACTACTGGTGCTGCTACTCTAGTCTAGAGGAGACCTTAGCAGCGCGTTATAACAGACGCGTCAAGTCACGACCATGTCGGTCGCGTCTCTGTGCTGTCACGCAGTATCTCGTCACGTCCCAGATCTGATCGCGATAACTTCCAGTCTTGCTCTAGTCCGATTGTCCGAGTCTCTCTCCTCGCAGGCCATCTTGGGGACGACAAACGAAACCCACAGCAATGAGCGATGGCAAGAGGAAATCTCAAGGAAAGGATAGGAGCAGACGAAGGTATCGTCCAGTACGCACATCCAGCGGGCATCTACTTTCGAGCTGTCAGCTAATCCTTTTGTCGACTCCTTAGGACGGTACGCCAATATGGGGCCAGCGTTCAGTGGACGGACCAGGGGTGTGGGTGACATGCGTAAAGGGAAAGGAAAAACAAACTGTAGGCGAATTGTATGACTTGTTCGAGAGTGTAAGTTCGCATATGTTCCCTCGAGCTGCTAAGAACGAGCACGATCCTCAGCTCGCATCGGAGATATGGCCGGACAGTTCTAACGAGACACCTGGCGGAAACGACTCGGGCAGCGATGAAGCTGATGATGGCGACGTTGAGAAACAAATTGCGAGGGAGATGTTGTCGATGAAGCGTCCCCGGAAAGAGCAAAGGTTCGGTAGGTCCACGTTCGTGATATGTCAGCTATCACTCATCGCGCTTTATAGGTAATTGTCAGACGAACACACAATGCGGTATGAACTTTGATTATGTTTGTGAGTATGCGCTCACACTACTGTTCTAGTCGTCTTCATATCATGCAAGCCACCTGTCGATCCTGTTCAACTGGTCATGAAGCATGTACGAACTGTGATGGATACAGGCGTAACGCATACCAGGTGAGTTGAATTGATGAACATTCACTCAACATTGATCAAATACTTCTACGATGCTTTAAGATTCACTCAACGCCTCACACCTATCTCGGCCACATGTGTTGCAAATCTTCCGGAGATAAAGTCTCTGTTCAATCGTGTCGTCAGTCCGTTCTTCGAAGAAGATCCAGAAAGGACTTATCACGTGGGTCTCCTCTGCGCTCGGCAAGCCATGATATTAATAGTTCTTCTCGGCGGTCACAGTATAAAATCGAGCTCAGGATGCGAAATCACAGCACAATTGCGCGGCCAATTTTAATCCAAGAGCTGGCGAAATGTGTACCGGAAAAACACAAGGTTGATCTAGAGAACGCAGAAGCCTTTATACTTGTAGAAGTCTTCAAGGTATGTACGACATACTCTTATTTTGACCGTGCATTGAAGATGAGCACTTGTATAGAGTATATGTGGAATAAGCATAGTGAAGGACTACTACAGGTTCCAGAAGTTCAATGTAATGGAAATAGCCAACGCAAAGAACGAGAGCGCACAAGGAGAGGGCCGGATTGCGGATAAAGGGTAGTCATCAGCGTCCAGGAATATAGATAATAAAGTTGGTGAAGAATGAAGACATAAGTTTGTACCTCGCAAGCTTCATCTAATTATAATTTATCCGACTCCGCAATGAGCTACGCAAATAGTGTATCGACACCGGACTGATCGCCCTTTGGCAGCTTCTGGTATAGAAGTAGGGGGAGGGGGGTCAGCAAGAAGGACCTGGCGTTCTTTCGCAAGGGCTGGGGTTGCTCTGAAATAAACAGGGAGACAGAACCATGGTCGGTACCGACCACTGAAGGTGATTGCCGTGGCATCTCCACATTGATCACGCGTGCAGTAGCAAGCTCTTCCCGACAGACTTCGGCAAAGACTGTAAGATGTTTTTCAGGGTTCGACCGGGATCAAATTGTTGAGAAGACGATCCAGGTCCGTAATCATGTCATGTCAAGAGAGGCTTCACGCTCCCGTTGTGGGGCACTCGCAGTGGCGCGATCTACAGACCGTTAGTAAAATCTGAATGAGCAGCTAATGCGGCGCCGGCTTGCCTTATTTCACAGATAAACTGAACAAATCTATGATGTGGTACTCGTATTCTGCAGTGATGGAAAGGCACTGGTCTTGAAGATAGGCTTGGGAGACGGGCAAACCCGTAACATTAGCATAACTGTCGTCGGAGGACATCACCGCCGCATCATGCCTACAGGAACCATGGTCACCAAGCCGAATTGTGGGTCATTGGTCGCTCGAGGATGATAGCCAACGCATCTAGGACTAGCATAGTCTATGACAAGACAACGACAATTGTAAGATGATATCGACGAGGGCGTTGTTCATCCCCTTCGTAGGAATCTTGACATGGAATCGCTGGAGTTGCTGAATGAGAGGTTATTGTGTTGAGCCTGCAATTCGAGTGGAATGTCGGTAGGAGCACGACTATTCGTAGACACTAGTCCGAATATGTTGTGACTCTGCCATCGTTTAGCATACACAAATGTCTATAAGCTATTAAGAGCGAGTACTCATTTACTGAATCGGACCAGGTTGCGAGTGGAGGATGGCGGTCAAACTCAAGTCCGGGTCCTGCAGCGGGCCCTGGAGTAACTTGGAAGCAGTAGCCTGTGCGACCTGCGACGACCAAGTACGTGCCACAGTGTTATAGATGTTGTATCTCTCTCTCTCTCGACATAGGGTGAAGAAGTGTGGTAGTTGTTTAGAGGATTTTTCCGAATGTCATTTATTTGTGGCCGAACGCAGGCGAGTTGAAATGATCGTGACACGGTGTTACATCTTCGAGGTCTACTTCGGTTCTGCTAAGTGCACACGTTATTAAAAGCATCCAGGCCTTCTTAATCCTCTCAATTTCGTGTTCTGCACTCCCAATCGATTATTATTCCGCACCCTACATCGATCGTGCCGACCTTCTGTACCTAGTCTGTCTACACGTACCAACAGTGAGTCGCAGTGCGCAGTGTGTGGAGTGGCTGAACTTTGCGCCAATGATTCGCCAGACAGACAGTCTCCTCCAGCCCTAACGTACACTATCTTACCCGCTAGCACTCCCCCACGATGGCCGACCTAGTCGATTCAATGCTCGACCTGATGCGTCGGCTTCCGCCTACACAGGTAGAGGAGAATGTTGCCTCCCTCGTCGCGATGTGCCCAGACTACGCGGACGACCTGCTTGGGAGCGTCGACCAGCCACTTAAAATAATGACTGATCGAGCAACGGGGAAAGAATATCTCGCGTGCGATTATAATCGGGATGGAGAGAGCTATCGGTGAGTCTCTGCTTATGGTCTGGTAATGCGATGAGTGGAGGCCGCGCGAGTGATGGCGGAAAGAGAAACTACAAGTTGATCAGGTTCAAAACTGAACTATCCTGGTCCTGTTAGGTCTCCCTGGTCGAACGAGTACGACCCCCCACTAGAGGATGGTACCGTACCTTCATCTAGACTGCGCAAGCTTGAAATTACCGCCAACGAGGCATTCGACACATATCGTGAGATGTGCGTATTTTTCTCGTACACCCGAGCCTTACTGTTCACCACAATTAATATAGGTACTACGAAGGGGGTGTTTCCTCCGTCTTTCTCTGGGATTTGGACGACGGAGGCTTTGCAGGCGTAGTCCTGCTCAAGAAAGGTACGACGCGCTTCTCTTCACTTGTCTTGCCCATAGGTCACATACATTACCATCATCATAGTCCTCAACGCTGCTTCATCCACGGAGCCTTCTGGTTCGTGGGACTCGATTCACGTCTTTGAAGCCGCAGAGCGGGGGCGCCAGGCTCACTACAAGCTCACCTCCACGGTCATGCTGCAGATGACGGATCGCGCCATCACAGCTAGTGAAGGAAAGGAGAGCAGGGATAGTGACAAGCCTGACGCAAAGCGTGAGGGCGAAGTGGTTCTGAGCGGCAGCATGACGAGACAGGTGCGGCCATCAGCCTCTCCACCGGGGTAGGGCCCACTGACATCTCCGCGATGCACAGAGCGAGCAGGATCTCCCGCTTCACGACCAAGCGTCGCACATCTCGAACACTGGACGGATGGTTGAGGAAATGGAGATCAAGATGCGCAATCTCCTGCAAGAGGTATGCTATTGCATGTATACCATCTGCGCCGGTCTCACTCGTCTCGTCTTCACTCTCGCAGGTGTACTTTGGGAAGACGCGCGACATCGTGTATGACCTGCGCAGCATCGACGACCTCGAGAAGGCACGACGGCAGCGCGAGCTCCAGAAGGAGCTCGTGGGCTTCATCAAACGGTGACCAGTCGATGTGGCGAGCTGGAGACCGAAATGAACGTCAAGGCGATCAAGGCGGGTCCGCCGGGCGTATGCACCGTGCGGTGATGATACCTGTAGAAGTGCCGTTCGTTGTATCATCGATATCAATGCAGAACTTTGTCATGGTTGACTCGCGTGTACGCTCCCACTTGGCATACATCCTCCAGGAAACTAGCTGCTTTGAGCCTTGCATTGACAAATTCAAGGCGATGCCGCATGGACCCCTCTATCATGTGGCCTGTATGGGTAACTCAATTCACATGTAACCTGAGGAACAGTGCCCGGCGAGAGCGGGTGTTGTTAACTTGCCTTAGAAGAATGATAACGCGATGCGCCACGACGCGTCGCGGCGATGTCGGGCTTCAGCTTTATGCTGATCTGGAATATCTCTCGGAATGATGCAATGTCATGAGCTCCATGATACCGGATGACAGTCCAAGCCACTTGTTCCCATGTCAATGCTGAAGAATGGCTACATTAGGTACGTTGCAAGAATCAGAAAACAATAAGTATGACAAACAACAGATTATTATCAAAGTATACAGACAGACCACGTTATTGGCTTAATGTAACCAGAGACACTATGCGACATCAAGACCCGCAGGATCCCGGACGGGAGAACGCCAGGACAACAGCGACAACTACGGAATAATTACACAACTTCTAGGGATGCAAACAAATACAGAACAACCAGGCATGATATTGCCGCGGCGTACCCAGGCCTTGTGACAGCGAAGCAGGTAAAACGAAGAGAAAGAGAGGTCGTGTGAGTCCAAGACCGATTACAACGTGGCAATTGACAAGCGCGCGACAGGAACAGTGCAGACCAAACGAACGTGGAATGATGTTAATTACACCAGTGCGGCGGATTTAAGATAGTCCCGGAAAATGGAGTCGCGGACATTGGAAATGATGCTCTGCATGGCCTTGGTATCCTGTCATACGCATAAGAAAACAATAAGGAGTGAATGGAAAATAATACATACGACCACACTCGTCAGGTGGGTATAAAGCACTCGCTGGCTTTCGTTGTTTCGTGTATGGACTTGGGTAAAATGCGCTTTAAAGTAACCCACAACAGCATCGACATCATTTGGGCGCTCGCCATACGATGTGATGCTGTCAAAACGTCAACAAATTGCTGTGTCAATTGATTATGAGAACGCACTATTTCTTAACCTTAATCCCCCTAGTGAGTTTGGTGGCTAAGATGTCTAGCTTATCTGCCACGAAGGTCAGAACAGACTCCGCACTTAGATGCCCGAACCACCCACTGAGGAAAAGAACAAGATGCGCTTTTTTCAATAGCTGATTGGAGCAAATCTGCTTGAACAGCTGCAAGGAATCGTCCACTCGGTTGGTTTTTGGATCCTCACTTAGGTACTAGGATCCAATCTGTCAGATTCGCTTTCGACCTGAGGACGCCGGTTGATGCAGCGTCAACCCCCGAAGGATTCTTACCTGGTCGAACGCGCTGACAGGCGCCAAGAAGATTATGGCCGTCCTAAAGTGTCGAAGGGTTAAACAGCCAGTTCGGATGATGGATTCAACGACGTACGTATCATCAAAATATGGTACCCATGTATGTCTCTGACCTCGAGCGCCGCCCACGTCAAAGAGATGCCAAGTGACCATCCGGCCATGAAGAGGCACCTCAAAAATATGTTCGGCGACGCCCATGGTCTGGATGCGCGCGTGAAGAATATCATCTGCACCGAAATCAGTTGCCTGCATGGAATAAGAGATGCTGTAAGACGAACCGATTGTCGGGATGTAGTCCTGAGAAGAAACACGATCAATGTTGCTGAGGAAACTGCGGAGAAAGATGTGAGCATCAGTAAATTATTAAAAGGCGTGTGCACGATCCGCAAATCTCGATGAGCCGACACTCACTATTCTGCCCACTCCTCTAGTCTCAGCCTGCGGTTCTCGCGCAATCTCTTCACAACAGGATGCTCCCACAGCTCACGTACATCGTATTTGCACGAGCTGAGCATCTCAGCAGCGTTTTCCACAAGTTGGTCTCTCTCCGTCTCTGGTAGTTCAGTCGTGCTGTAATTGGGGTTCTCCTGTACGTCCTCTCTACCACCCTCCGGCGCGTTCTCCAGCGCGCTCCGCTGCCCAGTAAAGCTAAAACGCCCCTTGACGCTGCTCGTGCGTTCGCGTGCTTTGCCAAATGAGATGCCAAACGTGCGTGCTTGCCAACCCGAGCGCACAAACACACTTCCTTTACCTGAGCCGGATACGGCGATGCCGCCCGATAGCCGCTCCGCTAGTGCAGACTCGATCGAAGCCAGTGGAGTGAGGCGGTCACGGAGAGAGGATAGTCGTTGGTCTACGGACGGCGAAGGCGATGGTGACGACTGCGCAAACGCGCTGTTCGCTGTTCTTGCAGTCCTTTCGGTGCCGGCGTCGTCATCATCATCATTCTCGCCATATAAGTCAAGCGCCTCGAGAATACGTAGCACAGGCCGCACGATGTTGTAAAAGATGACGACACGCCAGGAATGCCGCTCTTCGTCAAGGGAGTTTGGATTGTAGATGAGCTGGAACTGCTTTTGCAGCGTCGATTTTCCCGACTCTGCTTGACCGAGTAACAGGAGCTACAATATCGGGAGTTAGTACCATCGTCCGATGGGGATGGGAGTAGGAAAGAAGAGAGAGAACGCGAATGTGTGTGCATGTGCTGCAAAATCGGGGACCTACCTTGACATCCTGCTTGTTCTTCCTGTACCGTTTCTCGTCTGCTCGGATCTCTTCGTCGATACTGTCGCTGATCCGCTTCGCGTCAGCCTCCCTCTGGATGCGGGTTAATTTGTCGCGCTCCGATTCGCTGGCTGGGGGGCGCAGGATGGCAGAAAACGGGTCACCCGAGTCGGTGGTGGTGCTGTGAACAGAGGGCGGCCTGGAGGTACGAATCATGGGAGGTCAAGAGCGGGGAAAAGAGAGGGCGAGCAGAGGGGATGATGGGTGAGAGAAGGAACGCTTGGACGGGCCTTATAAGGGAGAAGGCAGCGGCCTGCCATGATGGTCTACAGCGCCCCTTTCCTGCCAGAATCCTCCTCTTCTCTTCCCGGCGTCCTCGGCTCCCTCCGGCCGCTCTCCTCAAAAGGCTCCGCCATCGCCGAGCCTGCCGCCCGTGATGGCGTTGCCGCGGAGCCGCTCTCACCTCGTCTCCCAACTCGCCGCAATCGTTCTATCCTCCCATGGTGCGCACCTCTGCGTTCTCTTCCAGCTGATGGCCTCACGCGCTGCAGTCAGTCACCCTCCATACCACCCTCGGCGACATCAAGGTAGGCCTCCAGCTACCCACCGCGCCTGTCTCGCCCACCTTTCATCATCCAGATAGAAATCTTCTGCGAGGCTGTCCCAAAGGCCGCAGAGGTACGTTCTAGTATTCATTCTCCAGTCCCCACTCATCCGGTGACATATTGTCAGAACTTTCTGGCGCTCTGCGCTGCAAACTACTACGATGGGTGTATCTGGCACAGAAATATCAAGGGATTCATGATCCAGACCGGGGATCCCTCCGGCTCTGGCAAGGGCGGACAAAGCCTCTGGGGCTCTCCGTTTTCCGACGAAATTCGTTCCACGCTCAAGGTAGGCGCACATCATCTCACCCTCCGTTACGTTATTTTGACCAAAGACTGCAGTTCAATAACCGTGGCATCGTCGCTATGGCCAACTCCGGTCCAGATACAAATAAATCCCAATTTTTTATAACGTATTCGAAGCAGCCACATCTCGATGGAAAGTACACCATCTTTGGCAAGGTATGTAATTCGCGGCGCTTACCTCTTCCAGCTTGTCATCTCATCGACGCTGCCAGGTCATTGATGGCGCTGATTCCGCGCTCGACGCGATGGAGCGCACCCCAGTGACCGCAAAAAACAGACCACTGACGGAGATCAAGCTGACCCATGTAAGTTCTTACCCATATCCACCTTGGTCCATCAATATGAAAATACATCGAAGCGCGCACTCACCATTCCCGTTCACCGTGACCCATCCTCGTGATGGCGCTCATCTGAACGGAGTCTGTTCGGCTCTACCCACAGACTCACCGGCGTCACAGAGTAATCGGGCGCCGTTCGTTCCGTCTGGGGAACCGAGCACTGCCGCCAGACTTATGGCGTGCGTTACAGCGTCGCGCTGTCTCAGACGTCTTTTTGACAGAGAACTGACGTCCACAAATTTCACTCACCGTCCCTCTCTCTCCAGGTGACAATACACGCAAATCCCATCGCGGACGCAAAGCTGGCAGGTCGATAGAGGCCGTGTGCTCTTCGTATCCCTCTTGCATCTGACTCTTGATGCTGCGGATGTCATTCCAACCCCTGTTTGCGACGTTGCGCCGTGTTCTCAGTATCGTATGTGAATCCTGGTGTATTCATAGGCAATCGTTATTCGCCCCGCTGAGTATGACGAAATGACGCTGCACTCGCATCTGACGGCAGATCGTTTGACATGGCTCGCGTTCTTCTGCGTTATCTGCGTATGAATTATCAGCATTCAGTCCGTTCCTATCAGACATCGCACGGTAGGTTCATTTCCCTCCCTTGTAACACGATCGCATCAGTGTTGCCTAGTAGCCATGGCATGGTATATACCTGAAGGTCTGGGCTCTGAGCTTTGAAACTCAAGCCGTTCTCATGAATCGCTGATTATCCTCTCGTGTACCAGACGTTTGGTCTTCTGATACTACTGTATTACAGAAGGGAATGCTTATCCATCTGGGCATTCCAAGGACCCGTCCTAGGGCCGGTCGTCAGTTGGATAATCACCGGCTGTATTATCAAACTATCGTGAATGACGGCGCGGATCATTCTGCAGTATGGGATGACATGGGTGTGGCAGAAGATGTTGATCAACGGTACCAATATGTCACTTGATGTTCACGGTAGAATTGTTCGCGGTACGTCTATTATCTTGATTCCCATTTTCGTAGCGATGGTCATTTCCAACATTGCTAAAAAAATACTCATCGAGGTGGAAGAAGATCGGGGGTGGGCAACCGCTGCAAAGAAATAGTCTCCGGCGGGTCTACCCAGTCCCGGGCTCTGAACACGACGTAGCAGGTCACCGTAAGTAGTCAAACGCCCGAGAGTCACAGGGATAACGACCGAGACCCGAACGCAGGACGCTACGTTTCTTCATGACGCGGCATGTGCGAAGGAAGTTGCGGCACGACTTGCACAGTGGCTCTCCCGCGCCGTCTGAAATGTCCGCGGCACAATCTAGTCTCATGAACGGAGCATCATCTCTCTGACTAGTCAACCCAACTGCAAGGTAAGAGCGCGGAAGTATGCCCTCAATACTAATTGATGGATAACTTGTCTGGAATGATAGAGGCGCGACGATGGGCGCGGATTCCTCGCCTCTTGGCACGACTTTACGATGCCATGCACAATATATATCATCTACGTGCCAGCGTCGTACTTCGGTGAGTGTGCCCTGTTCGAGTCATATCGTACGCCATCTCGCCATACGCGACTGTCGAAGGAATCGATGGAAACGTATTTGGTACACCTGCTGATAGCATAGCAGCCCGCGTCTAATATGCCCGACTGGAAACGGCTGGGTTGGGTTATAGACAAGTATATTAAGCCCGAGTGTGTTACCGCTGAAGATCGAGCAAGAATCATCGTCGCAGATTCGGATCCTTCTGCTTTGACGAGTATGGAGTGGAGGGAACAAAGAGTATTGGTCAGTGCTACATCCAACCATGCTCTTCAGTGAGTCGTTATGTCGCTGCGACTTATTCGCCCACCTGCTTGTGACGGTATATATTGGCTGAATCATGCGTCTGTTGCACAGTGCTTATTCGTCCTTGCCCTTAGCTCGTTTTTATCCGAACGCATACATCCGAATAGTGCTTCAACTAGTGTGGCATAGGACTCGGAGATGCTTCACTGCGACTGCTCTGACGCATGTATTCACATACTGAGACGATTCGCACATTTACATCCGCGGTACGGCATTCGTCCTTGCTATGTCTGATTCCTGTACCAGCGTGAGTTGTCCCTCATTCCTGCCTGTCTTCAGGCTCAGATATTGCAAGGTTCAAATGTGACAATCACTGTTACATTGTCCTATCTAGACATCAATTTTATTTGTAATGCTTTAACCAATACAATTGACTGATGGCTCCTTGAGCTTTGAGAACAGTTGTTTGACATGAACTGTTTGTTTGCAGTCAGATGTGAAGGATCAGCACCAGTAGGATGAGTTCTGTGGTGCAAGATCAATTTCAACATGATTACTGGTGTTAAAATGTCTGATTAGAATTCTTAAATTTAGTTCATCATAGTTAGATGGCTGCAGAATGAATTGTATGGGCTTGCATGCCTGAAGATTACCATTGTTGACAGAATATGGAAACCTGGCAGATGTCAAGAAATTTAGTCTGGGATTCAGTTAACTATATCCAATTTCTTTGCTCTAACTAAGGAATTTAAGTTGATAGTTATAGAAGCTTTGCATAATTTAGAAATTACTTCTGTATCTATTGCTTCATAAAACATTCATGTATTTGGGATTTATAAAATTTTGCTCTTATTGTTTGAGCATCATAAGCATATATAATCAAAGTTGCCAAAATACAAAAACAATTTTTTTAGAGATGATTTAGAATTGCTCCTGAAGATCATTGAAATCTTCTGCATTCTGCCATGTCTCCTCTTTCCAGTCCTCTGCCATCTTTCCAACTAGAGTTTCTTTAGCTGCTCCCCAAACAAAATCCCAGTGAGAACAAATATACATAGCTTGCTTACATCTAGTAAGCATAACATTTGTACGTCTCATATCTGTCAGGAATCCAAGTTCCTGCTTTGAGCGTACAAGAGAAATGATAATATAATCTTCCTCATTTCCTACATTACAAAATCAATGAGCAAACAAGATTATTAAATAAAGAGTACATGCCTTGAAATGAGTCAACATTAAACACCTTGTCTTGCCATTTGAGGCCAGAATCCTTCATCTCATTTTCCAGCAGATTTCTCTGAGAATCATATGGTGTAATAATACGATATTTTTTGCCTTCATATTGTAATTTTGCAGCAATTTTGATCACTGCTTGTGCTTCAGCAATATTCTAGTATACTACAGTGAGTGCTCAAGCATTGAGGAGAAATAAGCACATACTCTCCAGCTTGTTCCATCTCGCTTTTCACAGCTTTCTTCAACATGAACAAAATATGAGATACATGTCTTGATAGGATGGTCTGGATTTGAGAAAAGCTTGTTATCATACACTTCCTTAGAGATAACACCTCCTATATGAGGTGGCATACGATCTGTTTTGCCAAACAAAATTAAATTTTAGCTCAGACTTAAAAACCAGATACTTTACACTGAGTGTCCAGTAAAATTGCCAAGCGACGAAGATGTGGTACTTCAAACACACTTTTCAAATCTTCATTGTCATCCTGTCCAAATGGAGGTACTTACAGGAACAGGAATATTAGTGATGACAATAGCTTAGATAAATACAACTTACACTGCTTGTCATCTCCAATAAAACAGACCTTGCGCAGAGAAGGATAAGTTCCAAGAGGACCAACATAGCCATTGACTGCAATCTGACTTGCTTCATCTACCACTAGGGTAGAAATAGGAACAATATGTGAGAAGTTCTTAACCCTTGGATTAGAAAGCATAGAAAGAGTGCAAAGAACTACAGGACAGTCTTGCAGCAATCCTTCAGCTCTTTGAAACTCATCAGATCGAATAATGTTTTTGACAACTTTATGGTAAAGATGTTCATGCCTTTATGAGAATCAGCAGTGAGTGTAATCTCAGAAATTATCAAGTGCAACTCACCAAGCAATATGAAAATCAGCAGATACCAGCAGCTTCCAATTGGTGAAGCCAACATCCACTAGCTTCTCTGCAATATTCTTAACAGCCACATTTGTCTGTGCAACAAGCCAGATCCCAGTGAAGCCAGCAGCCACAGCAGAGGAAACATAGGCAGCAATCACAGTAGTCTTTCCTGTCCCAGGAGGTCCTTGAATCATGGTAATTCTGGTGGAATCAGTCATAGAAAGCATACATTCCACAGCATGATGCTGGGAACTATTGAGGTGTGATGATATGATGGAGGGAATAAAATCAGAAGAATCAAAAGACTCTGGCCAGGTGAATGTGACATCCTTCATGGGAAACAAAATGTACTTCAGAAAAGGGTTGTCAAGAAGATCAACCTCTCCCTGAAGAACCCGCAGTAAGGTCACAGCGTTCAGTGTCTCTGCATTGGTAGCCCGATCACTGTTCACAGACGTAATGGCAGTGATAACCTTGCCTTCGAGGCTTGCGCCGGCCTTAAGAGTGGCCGTGCGTCCCATGATGTCATCAGTCCGCCCATGAACGCGATATTCTGAACCATAGTCGTCCTGCACAGATATCACTAGATTCTATCACATGGATAAGCTGTTAAAGATAGACTGGCGGCATAGAATTGTACATAACCCACGGCAGATTTCTGAATCCTTGACTGAAACCTCGTGGAATTCACCGTTGCATTCTTGTTGCTGATCGTCTGCCAGCCAAAGTCGTGACTAGTCGTTGGCGCTTTCTTCAACGCGAGTCGCTGATCACCTCGCGTGAGCTGCGCGATGTACTCGAGGTACTGAGGCGTAAACGGTCATGTTAGACGATCAGACCGATCATTGAAGAAACACTCACAGTCTCGCTGAAATCTTTCGTGTTGACGCGTTTCACACTATTGAATTTCTCTTCCATGTCAGGAAGGACGACAGGTAGGTATACCGAGATCCATGCACGAAGCGCGGGTGGTGTAGTGCGGGAGGGATCCCAGAACATGTTCTTGAAATACGCTACGATATTCTCCTTGTGAACCTCGACGTGATCGCCCGCCCCAAACTGGATGGCGGCGAGTGGCGAGCATATCCCGGTGGGATGAGCAACACTCTGGATATTTATCCCGTTGACAATGCGCAGACCGTAATCGTAAAACAGCGAGCAGGCAAGCACGGCGAGATCGAACGCATATAGCGCACAGTCCGCGTTGCACAAGATACTGTCCTCGAGGATCTGGCGGCCGGCCTTTGCTTTCTCGGATTTGTTCTTATTGTGGAATTGAACGACCAATACTCGTGTCGTTGTTGCGATAGCCAGGGCAGTGAGATGACCAGACGGAGAATATGCGGGTGAAAGTCCGACCTTTGTGGGAGCTGGAGGGGGTGCAGTCTCGAGAAAATCCTTCACGAGCTCCTCCGATAGCATTGATTCCAAGAGGATCTGAACTCGAATCTCGGGCCGGTCATCTTCAACTAGATTCTGAAAAATAGCGCGCTCTCGAATGGACATGGCGGGGAAGCAGCGAGTGGCGATGGTATGGTTGCGGTTCAAGTCTCTATCGACACCGTTGTGGCGGCATCAGGCGGTAGAAGGAAGACCAAATCCGTACTTGCAAGGTCGCACGTTAATACAAGAGCTAAAACATAACAACATATCCAGTACCTAAGCACGACGAAACTAAGGTCTGCCTGACAATATGTCCCTCTCCGGTATAGACGCCGGATCGACTACGGACTTGCTCAGTACCACCATCATCACCGCTCCTTCTCACCATGGGCATCTTGTTGTCTTTGCCCTTCACGGGCATAATTGGGACCGTCGCGTCCTCTGCCATAGCAGGCATCGCTTTCTGCTTCACGTCAACCGCTGGTGAGTGCAGGATTGATCACAAATTCGAAAATATTGACCGCAATACCGCGCAGCGTCGATGTTTTTCAAGTCTTGTAATTGCAATTCTTCGATCGCTACGCGAGTTGGATTTGCCGTGAGTCTCATTCTTCTTTCGTAGTGTACGTCTGTGTGAAACTGATCACGTATGCTCCGTCGAGCTCGTTTAGATTATATTCTGTCTAAATTCCATGTTTGCGTGGTTTATGAAGACACCAGTTGCGATACAGACAATAGAGAGATGGAGCCATGGCTATCTTGAGATGGACTGTGAGGGGGGAAAGTGTTATGGCGTTTTGGCGGTACGTTTTGAGCTTTGTTGCGGTGATGAGAGTATTTGGCAATCATGGGACATGCATAGGTTCACCGGATTTGTTTTGCGCTGGCGCTGTTCCACTTCTTGCTCAGTGCGTTACTCATTGGTGTCAGGGATACAAAGGACAAGAGGGCATCCATTCAGAACGGGTGAGTGGTTGCGCTCTATGCTATGCCGTCATCCGTTGACGGTCGTTCAGTTGGTGGGGTCCCAAGGTCCTCCTCTGGCTCGTCCTTGTTGTTGTGTCTTTCTTCATCCCCAATGGCTTCTTCATGTTCTGGGGGAATTATGTTGCACTTATCGGCGCGACGATCTTTATTCTCCTTGGGCTCGTTCTCCTCGTCGACTTCGCGCACTCTTGGTCCGAAATGTGCCTTGAGACTTGGGAAGCATCTAACTCGAATTTATGGCAATGGATCTTGATTGGGTCAACTACTGGCATGTATGCTGCATCCATCGCGCTCACAGGTGTCCTCTACGCATTCTTCGCCGCGCCAGAGTGTACGCTCAACCGCGTTTTCATTTCCCTTAATCTTGTTCTGTGCATAATCGCGACAATCATGTGCGTTCATCCCGCGGTGCAAGAGCACAACCCGCGGTCCGGGCTTGCGCAGGCGAGCATGGTCGCCACTTATTGCACGTATCTCATCATGTCCGCAGTCGGAAACCACGAGCACGCGACTTGCAACCCTCTTCGCCGGCCTGGCTCCGGCGTTGGCACAGGAACGCACAATACGACCGTTGTCCTTGGTGCGCTGTTCACGTTCCTTGCGATTGCATACTCGACCAGCCGCGCGGCGACACAGAGCCGCGCCCTTGTTGGGAAGGGAAAGAAGAGTGGTGCGGTTCAGCTTCCTTCGGACGAAGATGGGCACGCCGAGATGGGTGTTGTAAGCACCCAGCCGAGTCGAACAGAGTCTCCACGCTATCAAGCACTGTTGGCAGCCGTCGAAGCTGGGTAGGTTTCATACAGAATATAGTTCTATTGTGCAGATGGTGATTATCTGCTCAGGGCTATCCCCGCCTCAGCACTAGATGAGGAAGATGAAGACGACGAAGACACGGCGGGCGAAACCCGAGATGATGAGCGGTCGGGCACTCGATACAATGTACGTCTACCTCCTTTGTCAACCTGTGTGAGGTGTTAATCCCATATCTAAGTATGCTTGGTTCCACGTCATCTTCGCCATTGGTGCGATGTACGTTGCGATGCTTCTAACTGATTGGTACGTATCTTTGCTCTCTGACTTTCGCCGACCGTACACACTGCGTTATATCTTCCCTATTTTGTCGCGTGCTCGTCGTTTTTATCTGGTTCTAATTTCGACTTGTGATTAGGAACGTTGTGAAAGCAACCGCAGGCTCAGTCGATGACGTTTATATTGGCCGATCTGAGGTTGCTATGTGGATGCGCATCGTTTCTAGCTGGGTCTGTATGATTCTGTATTTCTGGAGTCTTCTTGCGCCGGTGCTCATGCCTGATCGGTACGTTCCCCGTGTGTGCTATGAGGGGATATACGCTCACTTTCAAACTAGGTTCGATGATATTTAGCGCAATGCATATCAGCATTTTCAACAGCGAAACTTTTTGAGTGTACTTCGTAATAATGTGTATTATCGTTTCCTGGACACTCTGCATACAATTCCGATGACTTCAATGACTTCATCGACAAGATCATGGTAGTCGCGCGTGCATGATCCTTGGTGGGCGAAGGCTATTTGCTTCACACCGGCGGCATGTCCGTTAGATGACTTGGTCTTGATATCATTAGTGTATGGGTTTGGTGAGAGTATTGTTGTCTCTTGACAGCGTTTTTCTGGTGAAGACAGTAAAATCGTAAATATTCCTGGTTGTGGCGGATGTATTCGCAGGAACGACAACAGTAGCTTGGAGGCGGGCCGCTGTGAGCACTGGACTATCGGCTTACGTGCCAGAGAGGATTCCATCTCGGAGTTTGAACGAACACCAGGTCTTGGAGCGCTGGACGGAGGTTTGATGTAAGCTTAAGAGATTTAGAGTGTACGACCCAGTGAAGTAGAAAGCTAAAGTTTCATTCATGGCTCACCGTCTTCTTTGATCGAAATATCTCAGCAACATGCGTCGTTGCTTCCTCATCGGCATTGCTACTATCCGCTAGATCTTTCGATAACCAGAGGGTGGTGTCAGTAAGGAACGTAAAGGACGGGCCGAGTGCAGGCTTCCTGACAGTCGACAGGAACGCGGAGTCAGGATTGCAAGGTAATGACCGACTTGACGAGTTAATGACCTGATCAGTCGGGGATATTTGGAAGGTTTCGAAGCTGATTGAACAAGTTTACTTACGAGGATGGTCAAGGAAAATGTGTCCGCAAGCGCTCGGAGCTGCCGCATAAATGTGGTCATGATAGCGTGGCCTGTGAATCGAGGAAATTTTGAAGTCGCATGCAACGCAGAAAAATCAGAAGGAATACCTTGGGATGAGATGGCACTTAGCAACGGTCCAAGAAGAGGAGTTATACTATCGATCACAACACAGCGCACAATCGGGGGAACAGGTGGGTCTGACTTTTGGGAGGTGCATCCACGCACTAGGTCTCAGGTAGGATATTGAAACTTACGCTGAGTGAAAATCGCAGCTGCTCTAGGACCTCTTGGGTGGTCTCAACGTCAAATGCGAGTGCTATTTGCAGTCGGTCAAGTACCGTTCCAACCCCCTGCTCGTCATCAGAATAATTGATGATGGTGACAGCATGTTTCAAAGGTACCTCTCCGGGATAGGATTCCAACAATGAAGGTATTCTTTCGGGGGCGAACGCTCCATCTGTGTCGATCCATAATGCGGCGGAATCGAATACGGTAGACAAATTCCGCAAGACAATCTGTAGGGCCAGTGCCTACAAAGCCAGCTCATGCGGTAGGTATATTTAATAGCTGATATCCAAACTTACGGTTTTTCCTGACCCTTTGTCACCGGAGATTTCCACAACTCGCGGAGGGCGCAATCCGCCAAGAAGGACATCCAGCTCGGGAACACCGGTCGATAAATCGCCATAGATGTCGTCTTCACGTCGCTTTCGCTCCTTAGCTAAAAGCTGGTCTCCGCGAATAGCAGGCGCCGCAGCTTGCTTTATAACCCGCGAGACCAGGTCCAGGAATTCTTGAAAACCCATGGTCATCGGGGGCAGTTTTCGAAAAAGCTCAGTTAAATTCTTCACAAAAATGAGATCCGAGTCGGTCGTGATGTCGCAGGCATCCAAAGCATCGAGCAAGTTTTCAGGTAAAGGCGGGACGAGTGCCCTTAGACGCATTATTTGAAAGTTTGATTAGGCGAAAAAGGAATCAGAGTGTTATTAGCCTCTTGAACGGCGAGAGCTTTTGCGTCAATTGAATCAGATAACCGTGACGCTCGAGAGTACTTGGAGTGGCGTTCGCAGACGAACAGAGACGCGTTGCGCCTTTGCCACCGGCCACGGTTTTCAAGCTCTCATCCCTGCATCTACGTCGACTCTGCGTTTCATATAATCATGTCCGACGGACCTCAGACAGATGTCTCGCGACCATCTGCACTTCCCACAGCGAAACTGCTGCAGCGCAGCACCATACCTCTGGTTGACCAGAACTCCAACGAGTACTTGGATGCCATCGAGGAAGAGTGGAACAAGAAAGTGGATGTGGAAATCGACACGCTAGTGGAGGGAATGGTTGACTTGGTTGGCATAGCTTCTGTAAGATACCTCTTACCCACTTAATACACACACGGCTCAGCAACACCCAAGATCAGTGATAAGGACAAGTTCCGCATTGCCCAAGAGTCGTATCAAGCTGAATGTCGCGCAGAATCAATGGTATATAAGACGTTTAGCATTTCATACTCTTCAGTGCTGACGAATCCTCTACAGATTCGTGCTGCACATTCGCTACTCTCAATCATTCACTCCATGAAATTACTCCTACTGTTGTCGGATGAATCCCAAATTGCAAATCGGAGGGACATGGAAATGAGACACGTGCAGACAGAGAAGGAAGATCTACAACAGCGGGTCTCAGCCTTGTTGAATGACCTTCTCCACCCTCCCAAATCAGACACCAGCATGGACACATCATGAAGAATTATTGGTTCCCGTCAGTGGTCTCATGCACCGTATTTCTCGCACACGGCAGGTCTCGGATTCTATTTTATTCCTGCGCATTCACGAACCCAAAGTCGTCGTGCAAACTTGGATCCCAGCTGACGTGCACATGGGCAGACAGTTACTACTCAGTCAGTGCCCAAATGACAACAAACTCAAAATTGACATCCACTCTGACCCAAGCCTAAAAGATTTATCCCTGGCTGACTCAAGACTGCGTGCCCTCCCGACTACGGCCCACGCCCAAAAGAACAGAAAGTACAATGTATTGCTACAGTGGTCATTTACGAATACAACATTTACAATGTCTTCTCGTACGCAATCAACTCATCTAACTTGGTCGTGCTGGCTGCCGTCACCACGGGTGCACTGAGTGGGGCGCGCACAACGGTGCCACCGTACCCAAAGTGCTTCGCAACTACTGTCTTGATCCCGCCGATGCTACCCAATTTTCCCAGCTCCCAATCAGCGTGACCCAGAAGAGCCTGTATCTTGGCTGCCTCTTCTATCTTACCAGCTTTGTATAGCCGGTAGACCTCCATATGTGCTTTAGGTGCGACATTCGGAAGGGCACCAATCAGGCCTGCGCTACCGGAGACAAGGCCTTGTAGGAAGACATCGGAGACACCAGGGAAGGTGGCGAACTTCGTGATCGGGACAGTAGACGTAAGTCGGTGCAGCTTCCCGACGGTCCCGCAAGAAAGCTTGGTGCCAACGATGTTGGGGTGCTGCGCCAGTTCTCCGATGATATCTGAGTCGAGGTTTAGACCCGCGGTGACGACGGGAAAATTGTAAACCATCGTTGGGATGGGCGATGCATCCGCAACCTAGCAGGAACGTGAGTGGATAGCTTATTTAAGTCGCAATGGGATCTCATACATCACGATGGAACTTCAGTATCGCCTCTGGTGTCATCTGACTGGGCCAGACGGAAGGCGTGAGGACGAGACAAAATGTTGCACCTGCCTCCGCGGCGTCTGCACACAGCTTCTTCGTTTCCCGAGTTGACTGTGCGCCTGTACCAGCAATGATCACCACCTGCTGAAAACCGTTGTCGTCAAGTGTCTTCCTCGTCAATCGGATCGCTTCCTTCCGCTCATCGTGGGAGAGATGTTGTGCCTCGCCGTTGCTACCCTGGACAAGGATTCCTGTGACGCCTCCCTAATACACGCGGTCTCAATGAACAATGATTCGGATAGATCGAGATGATCGACGCAGGGAGACATTGTACGTGCAGCTCACCTTGGCCAACCTCAGCACGTGAGCCTGAATCGCAGGAACGTCGAAGTCCTCGTTCTCGTCAAAGTACAGGACAGCCGGGACGTAGACACCAGATGGAGGGGGAGTGCTGTTGGGAGCCATACTGCGACGATAGTTCAGTTAGCGATATGAATACCTGCACCGAGAGTGCTATATATCCTTCATCTCATCGCGGGAGTTCGGGAGATCCGGCGGCGAGCCGGGCACTCCGTCGCAAGTTGATCGTGAGGGAGTGAGGACACAGTTACGACTGAAAATGATCATGAGACGTCTTATTAGTGAGGAAGTGTCGTCGAGATAGTCCGAACTCACGTCTCTGGGCTACAGGTCGTTCTTACTGGCACCGTTTTCCCATATCCATGCGCTGAAGTATTCGTGATTGCTCATCGCATTCTAATCGGACTGAGATAGATAAAAGTTTCGCGGACTCGTGTTATCGACGCCGGCAGGGGTATTACCTGGTGTGGCAATGGGCGGGCTTAGTCATCCGTTGTAGCCGCGCCGAAAACGCGTACCAGCAGGCACCAACGCGAACGCTTTCCGAGTCGTATTCGGATACACTCAAGACCGCTGCAATAGTCTCCTGCACTTCTTTCCATCTCGTCCAAGTCTGGTAACCATCGCATGCTGAACGTGAAATTTCCGTCGCGTTAGCTACTTGACTCTTGCCTGTCTTTCACCGCCACTTCCTGCCCACTTCACTGGCCGCGGAGCTGCGACTGGATGTACTCTGCCCTTCGCCGCCGGATTTCTTCCGCACTTCTGACAAAGAAAACCATCGCATATGGTCTGAATGTGTCTCGTAGACGGGTGGAGACCTCTCGCCCTGTTCACAAACAATTCTCCACATTCTTGACGTCAGGACACCTACGTTCTCGCCCTCACCCCTCACTTCCGGCTGCTTTGCGCCATGTGCATGTTCGCGCGTTCTCATACTCATCCATACCTCGGTTCGTGTTACGTGCATTTAGGGTGCCGGTTGCGACTGCCACCATAGGCGCAGGGGGATTCACATATGCCAATTACAAGTTTGAAGGTAAGTGGACGCCGGCTTGTATAGATTAAGGTTGAACCTTGCTTCATGCAGAGTTCAAGAAACAATCGACTGAATGGATGTCTACTGTGCAGGACTCCGCCACTGACTTCTTTGACTCTGCCTCTGGGTTGTTCAAGTCGGTCTCGTCCCGTGTATCCGAGGTCAAGTTACCGGACGTAAAGCTTCCCGAGTTTGAAGCGCCACAGTTCTTCAAGGATCTTTTCTCGTCGGAAGGGAATGATAGCGGGAGTAGTCGAGATGACCATGGGCCTAGACATTCCGGAAATAAGCACCCAGACGAGGGCGACGCGGCTGCTCTAACTACTTTGTTGGCTGCTATTACCCTGTCTGCTTCTGATTCAAAGGCAAACGGAGACGGGGTTCCTCCGGACACACGACAGAATGGTCTTATGCATCTGACTAGGAAACTCATCGAGGTCCGGAGTATGCTCTTGAGTATCGACCAGAGTGATGCTCTCAAACTGCCGAGCATCGTGGTCATTGGAAGCCAGAGTTCTGGGAAGAGCTCTGTGCTGGAAGCCATAGTTGGACATGAATTCCTGCCAAAGTGAGTGGGCAAAGCGTTTCCTTGAGCTGTTATTTATCCCCGTTCGGACAGAGGGAGTAACATGGTAACACGCCGACCGATTGAACTCACCCTGATCCACACCCCAGATACTCAGGAAGAATACGGCGAGTTCCCAGCTCTTGGGCTCGGCAGAATCACCGACTTCTCCAACATCCAACGCACCCTCACTGACCTCAACCTTGCCGTTCCCGCTTCTGATGCCGTTTCAAACGAACCTATAGACTTACGGATATACAGCCCTCGTGTACCGGATCTGACTCTCATTGATTTACCGGGATATATTCAGATCGCGTCTATGGACCAACCGGAAAGCTTGAAGGAGAAAATTGCGGGACTTTGTGAGAAGTACATCCGTGAACCCAACATCGTCCTCGCTGTGTGCGCGGCAGATGTTGACTTGGCCAACTCCCCTGCTCTGCGTGCCAGCCGAAAGGTCGATCCATTAGGCCTGCGAACGATTGGTGTCATCACCAAGATGGATCTGGTTCCTCCAGAACAGGGTGCAACGATACTTTCGGGTAACCGGTACCCACTGCATTTGGGCTATGTTGGCGTGGTGTGCAAGCCATCTGGAAAGAAGGCAAGAAACGAGTCGACTGCCCTTCTCGCAAGAAACGGAGAGAGCGACTACTTTGGCTCACATCGTGAACACTTTGGCGGAGGGTCGAACTTGATGGTCGGCACAGACACTCTTCGCAGTCGCCTGATGGAAGTCTTGGAATCGTCCATGGCATCTTCGCTGCACGGTATAACCAACGCCGTGCAACTCGAACTCGAGGAGGCACAGTACCAGTTCAAGGTGCAGTACAACGACCGCCGAATCTCTGCCGAGTCGTATGTCGCAGAAACGATGGACGCACTTAAGGCACGTTTCAAAGAGTTCACGGTGCAGTTCCGCAAGCCACAGATCCGCGCGAAGCTCAAGGCGATGCTCGACGATAAGGTACTGAACGTGCTCGAACAGCTGTATTGGTCGGACAAGCGTGCTGTGGAGCTCTCCGCCCTCGCGGCAGACCCGAAGGTGAAGCCGGAGAACGTGGAGGCGTATTGGAAGTACAAGCTCGACGCGGCATCATCGCTCCTCACCAAATCCGGCGTTGGGCGCGACTCGACACTGCTCGTTGCGGACGGCCTACGCACGCTAATCGACTCTATTGCGTCGGGGGAGCCGTTCAACTTTCACCCCCGCGCGGCGGAGCGTCTCATCCAGTTCTCGCATATGATCCTACGCGAGCGAATCGGTATCACGTCGGACCAGGTGGAGAACTGCATCAAGCCGTACAAATACGAGGCTGATGTAGACTCCCGCGAATGGGAGGCAGGCCGGACGCAGGCGATTGAATTATTCGAGCGGGAAACGGAGATGTGCGAGAGCAAGCTCAAAGAGATTAGCAAGAGAGTTGGCGGCAGCCGGAGATTGAGCGGCCTGATGGGATATGTGAAGACGCTGGAGGAGAAGGAGAAGGAGCGCAAGCAGAAGAGGCTGAATGGAATCGAAGAGGAGCACGCGGAGAATGCAGCGAGTGTATCAGAAGATGAGTATCGTTATCCACCGGCACAAGTGCTTGATGGTGGGTTTGTCCTTCCGTTTTTTGTTACCTTGCGTCTGACATAATGTGGTGCATACAGGTCGTCACGCGATCCTCTGCAGTGATCGGTTAAGTATCCTCAAATTGAGATTGGCTGCACTAAAGTCGAAGCGGTGTAAGGCGGGTCCCGAGAACGACGTGCTGTGTCCAGAGATCTTCCTGAATGCGGTGGCCGACAAGCTGGCGTACACGTCAGCCATGTTCATTAATATTGAGCTCCTAGATCACTTCTTCTATCAGGTATGCAGAGACGCGACGGTTTCTGATACACGGAATGTACTGAGTTCCTCTGTTCTAGTTCCCGCGAGAAATTGACTCGCGCCTTCTCTATGACCTGGACCGCAGAGAGATTGTAGAGTTCGCTCGGGAGAATCCAACTGTCAGGCGGCACCTGGATCTTCAAGAGCGTAAGGATAAGCTGGAGGAGGCAAGTAGCATAACCTGCAGATGCGTCAAGTCGCTAATAAAGCATTGTAGGTCATGAAGCAGCTTAACAGCCTAGCAACGCTCAGACCCGAGATTCAACAGACACCTCGCCGACAGCGCGGGCTTTTTGGCGGGATGTTTGACTAGATGAATCTTTTCTGTTCTTTTCTTTTTGGATGGTGGCGTACATCACTCGCCCCCAGCTCAGGAGTAGTCATTGTATGACCGGAGGATTACGATAGTACATATATTATTCTATGAGAATATCATTACAGCTTCGCCCTAGTCTTTGCCGCCTGAGGAACCCACGGTTAACCACAGCATGCACGAAGGAAGGGTTATGCACACCTTCAGAACACCATCTAATTTTGTGGCAAACATCATGTTGCCCTTTGTTTTTAGCTTGCCAGTTATGAAGGCTTTCTGCCCGTCCATCTGTAGTATGCGCATGCTCATCAATGAACACGATGCAACCTACGTAAGAGTCATACTGGGCCTACCTTGCCCTCGGCGAGCTGCTGCAAGGTGTCGTCAGACATGATGAGGGTGACATTTGGCTTGGACTTGGCTTGGCCCTTATACACAGACCCTTTTGACTTGAGGTCAATCGTCCAGACGACCTCCTTCCCCTCGGCATTCTTCACCCTC
This sequence comes from Fibroporia radiculosa, assembly GCF_000313525.1. Taxonomy (NCBI): domain Eukaryota; kingdom Fungi; phylum Basidiomycota; class Agaricomycetes; order Polyporales; family Fibroporiaceae; genus Fibroporia; species Fibroporia radiculosa. Next base: position 58,207 of record NW_012133398.1, on the reverse strand, counting down.
AGCTCGAATATGCCGTTGGTCTAGGGAACGCAGCGATGAGCGACATTTTTGCGAAGGACGCAAAGAGACATAAGGACCTTCTTGATCTGAGCCTTCTTCTCCTCGTCATTGTACTCGTCGAGCACGGCTGCGAGTGCGGCGAGTGTAGTAGAAGACTGGAGAGCTCGTGAGTCGAACTCTGTATCCAGAGATGAGAGGTTCGCACCTTGAAACCGTCGACTTTGATGTCGGACATGATAAGAAGCAGGCGTGTGCGGTCAAATGAACTATGCGCAGGGGAAGATGGGTGCCCACTGTGGGACGACGCGACTACGACTTGAACGGCGAGCTGAGATTAGATCGGCTGTTCAGCAATCCGATGGCATGTGTTTATGTGCAAGTCGCGCCGATTTTACTGAATTCTCGACCAGTGTGGAAGTTGAATCTGTTCTCTCTCTTCCTCCTTCTTTCTTTCTCCTTGATGACCACTTCCCCCATTCATCCTTCCAACATTATTCGAAATATTGAAACTGAGCCCGTTTTCTGACGAGTCAATGATCTTCTCGAGCCATTCCAATACGACTCTCTGCGGCGCATAGCTACGTTATATATAAGGGTAGTCCCCCGCAACAGCGATCTGCTACTAGTACTTCTCAATGTTGGATTGAAGCAAATTGGAGTCAGTATCATCGTTCCTCATTAGGGATTTGACAACGATGGAGTAAATAGTACACAACTTGGTTCGGTTCTTCCTCTATGTGGATTCTGTCCTCCAGATGCTGTTGGTGGCTGGCTTCTGTGATGCACCGTAATTCCAGGTAATTTACTCTTTCTGAAAATCGGCGCATTTTGTCATGCAGGGTGCCGTCTCGGGTGTTGTTTTCTCTTCGAAACACAGGGTTGATCTCTAGACGTTATGATCGTGTCTTCTTGCATCGGGTTTACTATTGATACTACATCTCTCATAATATCCAGATACAAATTTTGTCGTCTGCGCGTCTCACAGTGTGGGCTCGAACCACTACTCCACGTTGACATTGTCCCCCATTTGATGTGGTTTCTCCTTAGGATGACATGCTCCAGCTTTGCTCCCATTTCAAGCAATCTTTTGCAACGCAGTATTTCCGTATGCAGCTTGGCCTCCGCTCCCCGGGATCAATGTACCACCATTACTGCTGTCGGCAGTCTGTTATAACACAGCCATACGTGGCGATAAGATACAGCGGTGGAGCAGAAGTCACCAGCAGAAGCAGGGAGGCGCGCGGTCTGAATGCGCTGATGCTGGAAGTGGCTAACAAGCTTGATTGGAGCTCTGGAAGTATGTTCAGTGGCCGCTGGTGCACAGCTCCATGATAGGCTCCGGTCATCCGGATCCGTGAAACATATAACATGGCTTTAAGGTAGGGAGATCGTCCCCGAACGGTCAATCGTTCATCTTGGATACTGTCTAAACTGTTCTCTAAACTCCCATGTCGAGCAACGCCGCAGAGATAGCCCTCATCCAGAGTCTGTATGTCATGATTTTCTTCTATGTGGAAAGAAGGGGTTGAAGCGGGTGGAAACAGGTCACTCGAAAATTATTTATCAATTGTTGTCGCAGGTAAGTTGAGACAGTGTTGTCTCATACTCCAAACCTGATCTTTGTTAGCTGTGCTTTTATATGAACTAATGCTTACGTGTAGTGAGGCGGTCTCACTACTCAAAAGAGGCAGACGGACACAGTCGATTTTATTCTCCATCAACTACCTGAACATGCTCGCAATAGCACTGATCGGCCTGTTTAGTGTGTTACCTCGTAGTGCTTCGATCGTGGGTGCAGCTTTGTTTGTTGTTAGGTGGGACAGCTCTAATGTACATGACATCAATTCAGAGGTCTGAGTTCGAGTGGTGTCTATATCAAGTGTGGCTGATATTGTTTCAGCTGCAAAGGATTGACGATCTTTGCATGGATTACGGGAGATATCTATGTCGTCATTGATGCAGGCGAGTTAACAATGATTCAGTGAATGGCAATCCTTACGGTATGCCTTGCAGTCATTGCATGTATGTTGATGCTAGTCGTCGCCAACCGGAACTGGATTTTTGCCTTGGGCACACTTATAGTTGGATTTGTCCAAATCGGTTTAAACTCAGTGCGTTATGATCTTAGATTGTGACGATTATAGCTAAGATTAAGCTTGCAGCGCGAGGAAACTGTGACATGGATCGGTTTTGTAGATAATATTTGTGTGACCAATTCTCCACACGATGATATAATGTACGTCTTTTTAGTATTCGAGATACTTGAACATAACCCTTTTTTTTTTAATCATCTCGCCCTTACAGACGTGAGTCTTGAATAAATTTGAATGATGAGGCTGATGCAACTTGTTACCAAATCACCCCATTCTTGTCTACAGCAAATATCACAATTGCTATATGTGGCCTGCTGTGCAATGCTGCTGTAGTTCTCGCTGCCTGGTTATACTTGTATACAACATCCTTACCGGGAGGGTTCATCAAGAGGACCGGTATGATTGCAGGTATTCTGTTGAAGGATGGTACGTACAAGCTCTCTTTCCAGATACGGTTCCTGACTCTTTGGGGAAAAGGAACAATATACTTTGCGTAGGCGTCCTCAACATATTTTTCACTCTCGATTGAACACCCCCCACAGAATGCTGGCTATTCTCCACCTTTCTGCCCTTGTTCGTATGAGCCACATTGTCTGTATCTACTCGTTACAGTTTGCTGTGTCCATGTTGTTGACCCGTGCTCACAGGTTCCGCTGGAAGAAGCCATGAGCTATCTAGGAATACTAACGCTTCCGTGAGTATATTTTCCATCACATCACCCTGAACCGTTAAGCGCTTTGCATCATAGGTTGCCACCTATCCTTCTCTCCCGTTTGTTTTTGCAACTTCAAAAAGCATCCTCCGGACATGTACACTGCAGTAGTGGGATACAAACCAAGACATGGCTCGAAGACATTGAACACAGTCGATCACAACTCCTGCGTGCGCATCAGCGAGGTGCGAAGATGAATATATACCAAACGGATATTTTATAAAGTAAGGCGATGAGCATGTCTATTCATGTCCACAAATCTCAACCTCCACCATCGCAGATAATAGTTCTCGCATCTTGATGATGACCAGAGTCTTTAAATAAATGATTTATTCGTTCGATGAAAGAGATAATGACGTAGGACCCTAAAGAAGTGGATGTGAAGTATGGAGGGCGATGGGAGTGAGCGGACTGAGATAAGGCGGAAAGAAATGTTTGTTTTCCGACTGTCAGACTACTATACTTATCGTCTACATAAGGCCTTGCCCTCGAGGACAATAAACGAGACTCACAAACAAACAAAGAAATGTTTCTTCTACGCGCGTTGGGCGGTCGTACTACCGAGTGTCTTTTGTCCTTGGCGGCTGCAAGTATTGCAGTATTAAAGTAGCGGTCCCGGGACCCACATGTTCATCGACAAGTTGATTGTCAACTTTCACTCAGCATGGATTTCACGTGTTGGGTATTTTTTATTTGGTGCTTATGGCTGAGCTATAGTGATCAACTGCTACTGCTCGCCAGCTTGCTCGGATCTCAGTTCGTGGCTCCAGTCGGGAGAGATCTGATCGCCACGTGAGGACACACCTCAGAGGCGCTGGCACGGCCGTCTGAGCTTGAATCTTTTCGTAGGCAGTACTACTACATGCTTCTGCACATGTACCACCAACCATTCAATCTCGATGTTTCGAGTGTGACTCAGCAGCAACTTGAACACTACCTGGAGACCTTCTGCACATTGAGTCATAATATACACCGCTCAGTTGACCGGTCGTCATTCGCAACTAGAACTAGTTTCTTGATTTCGAGATTCAGAATATTGCGGTGTGCGAGCAGGTGAGTTGAGTTGCATCCTGATTCTAATAGCTCTCAATCCTGTGCCCCGGATTAGAATACCTCTTTCTGGCGGTCTTTGCTTTCAAATGTCATGACTGTTTCGGCCTCAGGCTTCTATGTAATGCTGAGTTCTCCGCCGAATGCAGTCCATCTGCTTTGTCTCGCGGGCATGAAAGTCAAAGTCTTCCCATTGATTCGGGCGGAATGCTGCTTTGGAAGGATATGTAGTGTGTGGTCCGATCTATAGACGGTGCCGGTCTCCTTCAGTTGAACCGAATAGCTGATTTCCGAACTTCGGAACCACCGTGGTTCTTATGTAATCCATCGCATGGAAGTCTCCCCTAAACTCGGTAGTGCGCCGCGCTGCACCGCTGATCACGAGCTCAGGGATGCTTTGCTTCAATACGAGGCTGTAAGTTGCATGCCATATTCCGTGATGAGTGTCTTTATGTGATGAGCTTGACAGGTTAATTTCACTGTAGATTATGCGATTATGGACAGTTGATATCTCATAGTTTCCCAGAATCCGTGAGTCTCTCGCTTCCCTAGTGACCGTCCGGAATGCGGAGATTGCCTCAGCTTAGTTTCAGCCGTAAGAAACTCTGTAATGGCATGCAAACGTATCTCACGATGTCAACATAGAAGTAACTGAACCAACGGTTTCCGCGCTACCTTTTGATACGAAGACTTAGGAACCAATTTGAGTATGCTTCTCGATCATCTTACTTGATAAATTTCCAACACAGTTTTCCAAGGCTGTGTGTGACCCCGAGTTGATTCTTGTTACTGACCGAAATGATATCTGGTCTTGTTTCGTGGGGCTCTGCCGATTCCCGACAGCCACGAACCCACTCAGGAACGACCTCTCTCGGGCAAACCTGGCCAACTATATACAACAGGTCTGTTCTAGTGTAGCCACGGTGGTTCGAAGGTGGTTCGGAACCACTTGCCGGGTACTGAGGTGTCTATCAGTGCCTGAAGTGTTCCCGTCGCGAACGGTTTATGGGCCTATGATAGGCGTCCGTGGTGCATATATTATGGACGTGATAGATTTCTCCTCCGGATACCTGGCCATTCATTCTTGACTCCGTTACATTGTTTAGGGTCCCATGTCGAACAGCTCAGTGGAAGCCGCATCGATCAGTCTGGACCAAAGTTTGTGCGTCGTTTCGTCTTCGGCTTCGTGTATTGTCGATTTTGAGCGCGTCATTATGCGAATAGGACCGTCGAATCTGATGTCGCACTAGCCATTGTTGGTGAGTCGCAGTATTGGGTGTTTCTCGCACAGAAATCTGACCCTTCATAGCTATGCTTGTTTATGAACAAATACTCACATTCAGTCAAGCGGTATCACTGTTCCAGGCGGGCAGGCGAACGCAAATCATTTTATTCTCCCTCAATTACTTCAATATACTTGCAACAGCTATATCGTATTTGTTTAGCATATTGCCCTGGAGTACTGCAGCTGTGGGTCTCTATCTTCATACTGTCTCGATTGAACAACCCCAACCTAGCTGTATTTTTATTTTTACAGAGGTCTGTCTATTCTTGCCTAAAGCCATGGTCATGAGAGTTTTTCTGATGCTACTTTAGTTGTGAAGGCCTGTTTGTCTTCATGTGCGTTTCAGGTGTTATCAGTAGCATCGTTGTTCTAGGTGAGCCGGCTTCATGCTCGATCTAATGTACCAATCCTGATACCTCGCTCTCCAGCGATCACTGTCCTATTCGTGTTCGCTATAAGTAGTAGAAATTGGGGTTTATCGTTGTTGATTCTAGGGCTCAGTTTGGTGCCTCTAGGAGCCACTTTGGTGCGTCGCGACCTTACCTTGGAGCGAATCCTGCTGAATGTTTGGCTTTCAGTTCATTGATATCGTGACGTGGTCTGGTGTTCAAGATAACGGATGCGTAGAGCTTCTCCCGAATTCCGTAGTGTGCGTGCCTATGCCTATGTATACAGTTGATTACCTGTTGATGCTGTGCATGCTCTTACAGATGTGAGTTGCATACGCATACGGGAACTGATTACCAATGACGTTTCTGCCTTCCAGTGGACACTGTGGCTTACGCGTGTGCCTTGGCATGCAATTTGACAGTCGTTGGTTCCGCTTGGGTATATCTCTACCGTTCACAGAAGATATCTGGCCACGGCGTCAGAGGAAAGGGTACAATTGCAAGCCTTCTTCTCAGAGATGGTACGTGCGAGATGTATTGTCTTTGTCAACGTACATCCTAACTAGTGATAAAGGAACGATATATTTTCTGTCCGTATTTAAGCGTGTGACATTCTCGTGCACTGCTTAAGAGCTTTTCCACAGGGGATTGGCCATCATCAGCCTTGTAAACATTGTAGTTCTTTACTGCACGACCGGAGTATGTTTTTCTTCACTGGTCTGCAAATTAACACCGCTAATGTACCTCCCCAGTTTCTAGCAAATTACATTGGCCTCTTAGGTGAAATGATATCACCGTGAGCATTTCTAAAGCATCTTTTTTTCCGGGAGTCCCTTACAGGAGATCTCGTATTGTAGGCTGTCATTCATATTCCTATCTCACTTGATGCTGCACCTCCACGAAAGCTCATCCGGATACGTCTACTATGCCCGTGCGACGCCCACTAAGACATGGGTGCAAGACATTGAACACAGCCGCAGCCGGTTGCTCAGTCTCGCATTTGCTGATTCTCATGTAGGCCAACTATCGGACATGGATAGGGCCAAGAACGATGTAGTGGAGCTGGATTATATGGGCGCATCGTGCTGTCACGACTTGGAGAATGGTAGCAACGCGGAAGTTTCAGTGTCCTCCGTTTACTGACTTTTGCCCTCGTAAACGTTTCTTGTGAGTGAGTGATGACCCACCTGTACCGATCTCGATAGCAAGCTGACGTTCATAGCTCTTTGATTGTATTGCGAGCTGTGTATCTTTATGTAATAGCTAGGGCATGGGGTCTAAGTTTGATCAACCTGATGACTGGGCATGTAGCATATTTGTGTGCGACGAATCCGAGTCATTTCCAATACACACGTTTTTATCAGATATACAGACCCTCGGGACTTTGTTAGATGATGCAACTGTCAAAGACCCACATTTGCACTATATCTGTCCCAAGAGTTTGCCACGAATGATGCACGCATCCGGATTGTACACGTAGCTCGTCCGGGAGACACGAGACCAAATGGGTTTGACTGTCTCCTTTGACCAGCTAGCGTTGATTCAGTCAAGACATGTCCTTACTATGAGCGCGACGTGAATGATCCAGTCCGTGGAGATCAAGCAGACCGTATCACCACACTAATTCAAGAAGGCATAGGGCGGCTCCGAGCCTCCGACTCCCGGAGCGGCCGTGTCGTCCAACTCGTCGTTGCTAAAGGTGTTCGTCGCGTGGCCCCACAGCGAGGGTGGTACTATAGGAATCAATCGGACTTGGGTTGGACCTGGTGGGAGGTTCCAGGGGTGTGAGCCGAATATTATGTAGGGTTTCTGTTCTTACTTATAAGTTGTAACGCTTAGCATCCAGATTGATGCGGAGAGATGCAGATCTTCAGCGATCCGCCAACGACTGCGCTCCTCGGACTTGCCAAACACGTTATGCGCTACTCCCGTCTCGAATTTCAACACTCCATCGATCTTTGATATATGGCCGCCGTAATGTTGGAAACCGTCGTCGACTCGTCACTCACGTACCCGTCTCTCATCCTGCTGGCATCTCAGAGTCTTCCAAGGGCGTGGCCCGCTCGCGGCCACTGTCCACAATTTTGACGTGCTGGTAAATGACATCGTCGAGTGGGACAACAGTGACAGAGGCGGAAGTTCTAGCTCTGCAATTAACGTGCGTTCAGCGTGTAATGTATAATCTCAACTGGTCACAGCTTCATTTATTCACCGCGTAGGTTTACCGACACATGTTGTCAAATGGCTGCTGGAAGTAAGTCCCCACGACGCAGAATCGAAGAATTGCGATGGCAATTAACTCTACTATCTATCGCAAAGCGCTTATCTTCCATGAACACATGATGTCGCTCTCGGATGAGATCTACTTGGTCTGGGGCCACTGGCAAAGGGTAACTGGTGCCACTATCTTGTTTCTCTTGAATCGATATCTCGTTCTTGCCCTTGGTGTTATGATTATTCTGCAAACCGTTCCTTGGAGTACGCCGCTGGTATTTTTTCCTGCTTTGGTATCCCCATTACCGTGCATCTGACGTACATTTGTCGTTTGTGTCATGATAGAGGTGCGTAGTTATTTCGTATTCGTACTCAACTTGACTAACGGAATTGGCACGCATGTAGCTGTGAAGCGACCATTATTTTATACAACATTATTTATCTGTTGCTTTATTCCGTCTCAGCATGTATGTCTATCATTCCGGAGAGGTATCTTTCCGACCCCAGATTGACGGCTCTCAAAGTATTTTCAGCACTTCGTGCTTATGCCATCGGCCAGCGCGCTCGATGGCAGGCCATCATAACATTGGGGTTAGGATTGGTACCAGCGGGTGCAAGCATAGTCAGTTTGATTCGTCTCTATACTCGTAAAAATGCAGGAGTGTTGATATCCACTTGTATAGTTTTTCATGGCGAAGTCATCAAACGCCTACGTCACTGTCATAAACAACATGCCCGTCTGCACTTACACAGAATACTACTCGTTGCAGACCTATAATAAGTGAGTATTTCAAAGCGATTTCTGGAGCAGAATTTCTTATTGCTGTGTCCCCAGTTGTGCAGTTAACCTTCCAATTATTCACCCAAAGGTAGAGACTTACAATTCGTTCCCTAGTAATACTCGCGACCAGAATCTGCGCTCTCATTGCAGACATCATTGTTCTATGCATAACCTGGATCCACACGTACAGGGCCAGAGAGCGACTTAGGAATGTAAAAACCCCGTTGACGATACTGCTTGCTCGAGATGGTACGCAATATCTAGCTTTGCTCCACTCATCTGAACCTTCCTGAGTGCTCTCCCAGGCACATTGTACTTTTTGTATGCCTGCCTCTGCGAACCCAGTGTATTATGCGAGCTGATGGATGCCCTGGTCGTAGGGCGTTGTTATTACTCAACATCCTGCAGATGGTCATGAAGCCAGTTGGCGGGGTATGGTGCCATACGTTTACACCGATGCTTGATCTTACCTCAAACTTCCACGACCTGCAGGCTATCACAAACTTTACTGCGTCTTTTGTGGCACCGTACGATCCTCCACTCTTTTCAGCAATGGTTTACTCGTATTCATGCGCCTTCAGGATTTCTGGTATTCTCATTTCAAGATTCCTCATGAACCTCCGTCATGTACGTCGCTTGCAAGAAGGAGCTTCTGCCAGCTTTGTCGGCAACTTGGGCACGTTGCTCTTCGATGAACCACCGATACTCGTTATGAGAAGCAGTGGTACGGGCCATTTGCGTGCGTCGGAGGATATAGTTTGGAACAATCAGACATGCGATCACGGTGATACCTATATCACAGAGATGATAGAATTATCGGACGTTCGGCGAGGATCAGTTTAGTATTGATACATGGTAAAGAGGCCTAGCTTCCTAGGAGGTATTACCAGCCTGACCGATGTCACCTAATTGCCAATGTTTCTCGCTCACTCCAGCTGCGAGAAACTTACACAGCAACAACCGGTCTCAGAAACGATGCTGTAGAAAGGCCCATTGGCACAACCATTTGTTCCTCTGAATTCTAACCCTACTATATGTTATTACTGTCCGAACGGCACCGGAGACACTAGCGCCCGCGTGCGGTCCCAATTGAAGAGTAAGTATCGTAAATTGTCACTGATAAAGGCTGCGAGGACACAAATTTTGGTGATCATGATGACAAGGATCCGCATGGGGTCGAGAGGGACACGGGGGTGGGACTGGCTGACATTGGTGGCTGCGTTGCAAACGTGCAGACGGAGGCGCGGAGGCGTGTTTATGCGCAGTTTGTACGCGCTCCGCACGTTGATCAATTGCCACTGGCATCGCCAGCTCGCGCCCCCAGTGTCCGGACGACCTGCACTTAAGAACCTCCTATTTACGCCTCTTACCTTCCGCACTTCTACCACTACCCGCGGCCTGCCTCGTCGATGAAGTACATCGAGCTTCCCGAGCTCTCTCGCCTTGCTCAAGCGCTCACCCACGAAGGCCCGGAGTGTTCTGTGCACACTCGCATAGAGGCATACAGCTGCAAGAACATCAAGCGTGACAAGAAACTTTTCCGGTCGCTCGAGAACGCATACAATGATGAGGTCTCCAGCTCGCCACCCATCCCTTCTTTCATGGCACTCGAGCGCGAGCCCGATATGACCCCTTTCGGCCCCATGCAGGAACACCACTCGCGTAAGACACTCTACCTCCTCATCGCCACTCTCAACATCGCATTTCCTGACCACGAGTTCTCCGACGTCCGACCGTGGCACTTCAGCCGCGAGGAGAGTGGCGCGAGCGTGCTAACCGCTCTCAGCACCACTCTGATCTCTCCTCACCGCGCAGGCATGCAAGCACCGCGCACCTACTCCGCATACCCACCTACCTCTGCCGACTTCTTCCCTTCATCAGTGCCGACATCCTCCTCTCCCATAAATTATGTCAAACCGAGTCCCTATGCACCGTCGAAGGTGGTCTCAGGCACCCATCCTACGCTGTATCGAATACTGGACGAAGTGATCGGGCTGAAGGAGTGTGAGGTCTATTCCTACACGCCGGATATGGAATTTGACCCTCATGCGAACGATTATTCCGATGACGAAGACGACGTTGCATCCGTCGGAGACGAAGACTCGTCTACTGACGAGGATGAACTCGGATTCCAGTTTGACGATTACGACATTGACGAGATACCACATCGTCCGACTTGGCAGAGTGCGAAGAGCGGGCGCACCGCATCTAGCGAGGACTCGGACGACTTTCCCTTCCGAATGTCGTCTTCGATGCACATTCGAATGAAGCGGCGGGGTGCCCTTCTTTGGAGCTCACATTGGTTCTTTTTGAACAGGAAGTTGAAGAGGATATTGTTCATCACGGTGTGGGCGAGATCCAAAGGCATCAGCTCGTGGATCGATGAGGATATGCACGTCGCATCAGAGAAAGTTGGCGAGAGATTCTTGGGGTGGGACGGTGCTATCGGCGCCGGTGCAAGAGCAATGGGCCTCAGCGCTTCAATATGAGATTCTGGATAACAGTATGTTCAATGCTACACGCTCGTCAATGTTTGCTGACTGCCACGAGCAGGCTATTATGAATGAATGCACACCTAATGGAACTCTATCTCGCCTCTGGCTCTATCTTGGACTCTGCGCGGTATGCATCAATTCACTGTACATGTACGATTGACGTCCAGTCCCATAGGCGGACTTACCTTATGTTGCACCATCTACGGCTCGCTGATCGTTGAGTTTCGTAACTTATTTTTTTTAAACTTGCCACCGCTCTAGTTTAGCGAGTAGCGAGTATGATATCCATTTGTCTAATCTTGGACTTGTATCCCTATCTGCTCTGGCAGCAATGCACGAAGTCACAAGAATCAACGCCGTAGTATGGCAATATTCTTGCGAAACGTCAAGCCATGCACTGAGGGCCGTGGCATGGAATTGTTGGAATGGCAAGCGGGAGTCATCGAACCTTTGCTCATCATACCCTCCACCTAAGTGAATGAAAAACAGCAACATGAAGTTGAAGATAGCAGACATACCTCAATGATCATAATTGGTTTTTGCATAAGTCATGGAATGTCGATGCCTCAAGGCCCAACCATGAAATGAGGACTAAGGCCATATAGTGGATAACGACAACTGCTTATAGCGGTGACTCGATGCGCCGGTATGACTCGTGTGTCCAAGTGTGGACAATGATGCTAGTCATACATAGCGCGTCGCTGTTCAGGAACACCCAGGAAAATCTAAGGATATCACAGCAGGCAATAGTCTGTATTGTGATACGACCAGTGGATGCGATCAACGATGTCAGCGCGAACATTTGGACGTCCCCGGTGACTGGGAACAATGAAGCAGAATTATTCGGGCGAGGGTAAGGAAAGATGGGGAAAGTAGAGAGAATGAGATTGGATACGAGCGATATAAATTTGCAAGTACGGATCGTCACATCGATAAGAAGAACTCTTCACCGGATGAACGCATCCTTGTGCTGGAGTTCATCGATTTCCAAATTTGTCGCGCACAATCCATTACATAATTGTTTGGCAAAGGCTTTCGATCCTAACAACCTCCGCCACGTGAAGTTGTAAGCGCTACTAGTACGCGTACTAACTTACCTGAATGCGAACTTCTCTAACTCGTTTCATCTCCTTATGATGGCTTCAACGCCGTCGCCCGCACCATCAAGCTTCTATGCACAGCCTATGGCATCTCCGTCCAGTTCACGCCCTCGCCACTCCATAAACACCTCCTTCTCCTTCGGCCCACAATCACTCTTGAACTCGCTGGCGAACACTAGCACTGCCTCCAACCCGCGGTCCTTCGCGCTTGACCCTAACCGATCAATTCTTCAGGCATCCCCTTTTCGCTCCTCACCGCGCCTGCCGCGAAGAACGAAAACCAGTACAAGCAGACATCCGCTCGCTCGTGACAATACAGACGTCTTTCAAGATGATGGTGACGAGCTTGAATTGGAAGGGGAAGATTACCAGTGGGGGATTGTCGATCGTATGCGCTTGTGGAGGCACGACGCGCTCATGCAACATTTGTATGATACTGCGGCCTTTTGGGGAGACAAGATAGTAAGCTGGACCAGTGAGTCACTTTCCCGGTATCCCCACCGGTGGTTAATGTAACGATACAGATGACCCAAATGACGCGTTCTGGCTTGCCCAGACGTATTTTCTTACTCATCAGTATTCGCGCGCTGAGAGGCTCCTCACTCGTCCGTTCCCCACCTCGCCACCCCAGTCTGCTCATGTACGGCCACTCCTCAGCAATGGCCACTTCCCTTTGGCGACAGACATGAAGGGAAAGGGGAAGGAGAGCCTGTTCCCGATGATTCCGATGACTGCTCCTGTCATCGACCGATTGCCGGTCGGTCCAAGTGAGATGGTGGATGTCGCGGTGCAGTATGACGAGGGCATTTCGCGGCTGGTGGATATGAGCGTTGCATGTCGATATCTTGCTGCACAGTGTCAGGTCCGGCAAGGTAAGTGGACGGAGGCGACCGAGATGCTTGGCGAAGCAAATCCGTTCAGAACGTCCGGGAAAAGTGGGCGCGATGTACCCAATATGGATGGTGGGATCAAAGTGCGTGTATAGAAGACTCCATCTTGGGGCTGTTTAACTTGAGATGCAGATTGAAGCTTCAATGTGCCATTTGCGAGGGCTCCTGATGTTGAAGCTGAACCGAGGGGACCAAGCAAAGATATGCTTTATGGAAGCTCTCGGGCTTGATGTGAAATGCTACGAGTCTTTTGAACAAGTCGTGACTGGGGAGATGATGACGCCAGATGAAGGTATTTCTTCGTGTGATCGCGGTATACAAACTGTATTGACGAAAACTAGAATGGGAATTTGTGCAAAGTCTTGCTTATCGAGAGCAAACGCCAGAGGATGGCGAGTTTATCCGGCTGATGTACACATCCCGATTGCGAAAATTTAAGCACGTCGAGGAACACGCTCTCACTCGGACACGTCTTGTGGACGAGTACGGCTTGGGTGACAACCCAGATGTACTGTTCAGCTTCGCGGACGCGCTTTACACGCAATTCAGGTGGGCGGATTGTTTCGCTATTACTTCAAGGTAGGTTTCTGGTTTCTAATCTGCGTCACTCACCCTGCTCATACGCTGTAATAGAATACTTGGTCTTGTTTCCGTACATGCAGCGACAATGCCCTTGCACATTGCGTGTATGCACCACCTAGGTCATCTTAACTCGAAACTTTTCATAATGGCCCACGAATTAGTGGACAAGGAACCAGAATCGCCGATTAGCTGGTATGCGGTCGGTGTTTGGTACTTGTCTGCGAAAAAGTGGGCAGAGGCTCGAACATATTTTAGGTGAGCCTTTTGTTACCAGATGTTGAAGAAGCCGGGCTGCTCACTGGTCGTGACAGCAAGACTTCGCTGATGGATCCGCGCTTCGCACCCGCGTGGATTGCGTTTGCACATACTTTTGCGTCAGAAGGAGAGCACGACCATGCAGTCACCGCATATTCCACTTGTGCACGGATGTTCACCGGGTATGTAACGCGGACACATCGGAAATTCGCAACTGGATACTTACCTCTTGCACAGATCACATTTACCGCTGATGTTCGTTGGCATGGAGCACATTGTGCTCTCAAATCATTCGCTGGCTGACGAGGCCTTTCAAGCCGCAAGGAGCATCTGTGATGCTGACCCTTTGCTGGTGAATGAACGCGGAGTTATGGCATACAATAGGGGAGAGTGAGCCGATCTCAGTTTGGACGAGCGACCATGAAACTGATATTCAGCTAGCTTTGAGCAGGCAGTCGCTCTGTTTTCCGAAGCGCTCGAGCTTGCAAAGGTAGTCCAGACGTCTCAAGGGGCTTGGACAAATACATATCTCAATTTGGGTACATCATACCGGCGGCTAGGGTAAGAGATCGTTAGAGGACTGACGCTGTGCGTGGCTAACTGCTGTGACACTCTGAGCAGACAACTGGAAGAGGCAAAATCGGCGTATCAGAAGGTTATTAAGATTGATCCACGAAATCAAACGGCCCTCGCCTTCCTCGGCGTAACATATCACCTATTGGGTGATATTGATGCCGCCATCGTGAAGTATCATGAAGTATGTATATTCCCCTTACTGCTGTGGAACTGCGCTCAATGAACCATCTCCATCAGACGCTGAGCATTGACCCCATCAACGGCCAAGTGTTGGAGTTGCTTGAGCTCGCGCTGGAAACTGGTGTCGATGCAGGCCCGTTCGGTGTTAAGGGTGTTCCTGGTGGAGAGGAAGCATGGGCACAGAAAATGCGTGAGCACCGAGATAGAGATAAGGGGAAGCAGATTGTGACTAGAGATTTCCCTCCACGGATCACCCAAGAAATCGACGAGATGAGTGTAGGCTAAAGAAGAATATACCCTTCAGTATTGTTGTACCTCCGAGATGCGTGCTGCTAATAGGATGTGAACTGCCATACGTCACTTTGCACGGTATGCGTCCGTCAAATAACTGTTGTCCCATGATGATACTGCACCTTTTCGCATGGTGTCCCGTTGATATTTGTACCGTTGTGGGTCGTCATGCGAAACTGCCCAGCTTCCCTCGTACCCCATGGCGTACCCTGAAGCCCTTGGGCCCCATTCCTGCAAGGGTCGCCAGAACGTCGCGGGAGGTCTTTGTCTAGCAGAACGAGATCTGCGCCATCTTCTCTTAGCAGGGGTTGTACTTTCCTGTTGAATCGCAACATCAACAAGAGGACAGCCAACACCTTCTGATGGCAGCTCGTGAGGAGATGATAAGGCGAAATCGGCAGGCAATGAAAGGGCAAGCCTGGAGGTCGCTGGGGGTGGTTTTACAAGGCCTACAACCATCAAGGTTGGATGAGGTACAGGCAGATCCCCAGCAACATTAGTAACCTTCTTCTGGGTACAATTGCGGGGCTACGAGCTATGTCAGCAGGCCCATGCGTGACACGATGAAGAGAAGGTTAACATACAGACACTGGAACGCGAGACTCCTGAATTATCCAATCAAAGTTTACGGCAGTGGCAGCAGCCCGTGCCCGACGTCGATCGGCTTCTTCGTCATCATCTTCACAAGGAGGTTCATTGACCCTACGCAAAGTGAGCCAAAAGACATGTAATAAACGCGAGCACAAGCTGACAAGATGACAGGCGGTGGCGGGACATCCAACAACACAAGGCCTGGTGGTAACGATCGCGAAATAAGACGGAACGCTGGCACAGTTAGATCAGCCCTAAGCACTGTCCACGAATTCATAAGCACACGCACGTAATGAATCTTCGGGATGAGAGTCAGAGACATTGTTCTGAGTTTTTCGACGTTTTTTCTGCGAAACGATAGACGGATCCTCTGTCGGATTGAGGTAGATATCGCCTATAGACCGCTTGACCAGCCGTTCCAACTCGACGAGAACTCCAGTCTGTTCACCACTCTGCTCGGAATTTGCAACTGCTGTATTTTCTTGTTCGATGACTTTCCGAGTAGTAGGTTCTAGTGAGTCGGCTAGTGAATGAGGATTAGCGAATCGAGGAATCATGGACATGGTCGGTTCAGGCGCTCAGTAGGCGGTTGTTTGGATCGGAAGCCGTTGGTAAACAAATGCACGTGGTGATCGACTACATGTCCCAAAAAAATCCTACTAGCTAGAACCGACTGACTTGTATCTCCCTCGTCCGAGTTGTTCACTATGTCTCAACCAGCGCCTACAGGCTCCGCCAAGACGGGAAAGCGGAAAAGAGCTCAGAGTACTTCAGTGTTGCAACCTGCCACAGGAAGCGCAACTCCGGCGGACGAGGAACCCGCAAAGGGCAAGCAACTTATAGAGGCGCAGGAGGTTGGGGCAGTAGGGTCGGAGAAGGTCACGAAGAAGAAGGAGAAAAGACGCCAGCTAAAGCAAGTGGAGGCAGGCGAAATTTCAAAATTGGATGAGCCCACAAAGTCAGAAGAGCCTGCCGCGCCTACTCCGGCGGCGGTAGTCGCTCCCGGAGTAGCACAAGATGTCACACATACTAAAGAGAAGAAGAAGAAGCGGAAGACGATGAAGGTCAGTGAAACAGGAATAGTCCCCGAGCCTGCAGCGACTACAGAACTTGTTGCTACCGAAGAGGTGAAGTCAGGCGACATCCCTGCCACAAAGAAGAAGCGAAAGCAGAAAAGAGGGGAGGTGATTGAAACAGCAAACGCCGAGGCACCTGTAGCGGTGACCGCGGTGATTTCTTCCGCTACCGGGAGTGCGCCAGTCGCGCCAGTCGCCACGCCTGCCGGAGAGGAGAAGCGGAGGCGGAAAAAGGAGAAGGCGATCGAAGCAACAAGCGTCGAGGAGCCTGCAGTAGTAATTCCTCAGACCGCTTCTATTACCAGGAGTGCGCCAGTCGCGACGCCTGCTGGAGAGAAGAAGAGGAAGCGGGAGAAAGAGAAGGCGATCGAAGTAACAAGCGTCGAAGAGCCTGCAGTAGTAATCGCCCAGGCTGCCTCTGCCTCCGGGGATGCGGAGGTCGCACCAGGCGTCACGCCCGCTAAGGAGAAAAAACGCAACCGGAAGAAAGGGAAGGCGAATGAAATAACAAACGTCGAGGAGTCTACAGTCGTGACCACGGAGCCCAATTCTGCTGCCATGGATGCGGAGGTTGTGCAGGATACCACACCTGCCGGGGAGAAGAAGCGGAAGCGAAAAAAAGCGAAGGTGGTTGAAGTGGCAAACGTTGAGGATCTTGCAGCGGCCCACATCGAGGACTCCGCAGCAGCAAGCATTGAAAGTCCTCCTATTGGATCAGAAATTGTCGATGAACCTGTGGTAGTGGCTATGGACACTACTGCTGTTATCGAAGAATCCGGCGTATCGCAAGGTGACACGCAAACTACAGAGAAAAAGACACGAAAGAAGCAGATGGAGGAGGAATCTGGAGAGGCTGGGGCTGAAGACGAAGCTCATTTGTGGGGTTTCTCTACGGATGCCGATTCCTCGGACGACGACATGGAGGAGGAATGGACAGGCTTGGATATGGCTAAGCTCCCTACCATTGCCAAAGATGATGCAGTGGTGAAGAGGAAGCTGGAGAAGGCAAAGGAAGTTCCGGTACGTCATACAGCCTCTCTTACTAGCTATGATATGTCCAAATTGGCTATATTATATCCTCATCGTCTTTATGCGACACTGGCCTCTGGACCTGCCGCTCTGCACTCTTGTCAAAACACCATTTTGTGCACTAAATTGATATATTTCGCTACTGACGTCGTCATGCAGGCAGAAGACCGTGGCGTAATCTACCTTGGAAGATTACCACATGGATTCTACGAGGATCAGATGCGGTCATATTTCTCGCAATTCGGCGACGTAACTCGCCTACGCCTTTCTCGGAATAAAAAGGTGTGTTGAGGATTCGTATTCGTGAGCTGGATGATCGACGGCTTATGAGCGGGCAGACTGGTCGATCGAAGCATTATGCGTTCATCGAGTTCGATTCGTCATCAGTAGCGAGGATCGTCGCTGAAACGATGGACAACTACTTGCTCATGGGCCACATTTTGACCTGCAAGGTCATACCTAAAGACGAGATCCACCCTGAGCTTTGGGTTGGCGCAAACAAGAAGTGGAGAGTGGTTCCGAGGGATCGGGTCGCTCGAGTACAGCACAACAAGGTACGTCTATAGTTTGAAAGCGAAGAGTATGGACCAATGGATGCGATTTGTATTGTAGCCACGAACGCAAGACGAACAGGCAAGGGCTGAGAAGCGCCTCCTTCATCGACAGATTCAAAAGAAGCGCAAACTGGAGCAGGCAGGAATCAAGTACGACTTTGACATAGTTGCATATGTAAGTCCGCTTTCTGCTTGTCAGGCGGGTCTAGCTTATGTTGCGGATTTCTCGCATAAAGAAAAAGGCAAAGCCGACCGAAGCATGAGGGGTTGCTACGCTTGTTTGAATTTGTACGTTGCTTGCAAGATTGCTCATCACATCATATTTGTACCTCTGCTGTGGAATATCGAATCGGTGCCAACGCCAGTCAGCCAGTTCACTTATGCTACCGACGAACGACGTGAATTCGTGACGGATCGTGGCCAGCTCGTCCTGACTCAGTTTAGCATCCCACTCGGCACACCGAAAACGTGCGATCTCCTGCTTGTCCCCTAACCCCGATTCCACGCTTGTCACGGCGAAGCTATGTAAGTTTCGAAGTCTAGAAGAGCACTCTCCTTCCCTAGAACGTCATCGTGTGTTCTTCAGGTACACAGATGTGTTGTTCAGCCTTGCCGAAGTGAGGGCTGGCCTCATGCAAAGCGGTTTATTGAGTCACACGACTCGTCTACGCAGTCGTGTGGTCGCGATGTCATGATAAGGTGACCCCTCCCGCCGCGTCTCGGCAAATGCTGAGCATCCTTGCTATCGGAATGCGAGAGGTCAGGAACGGATCATCATATATGAACGACAATGTCAGCTATACACTTCTCCGATTGACATTCGAACGTGCGGCGAAAATGGAGTACGCCATCATTTCTCTTTTTTGACACGGCGCATCCGCGGGGACCCGTGGACGCCACCGGATTTGTATGTGACAGAGCGTCGCTGCAATAGATAACATCCAAATGACCAGTTCATGGAGAGTGTACGGCAGATTCTCTGAATTTCTCACAGTCATTACCGTGGACCATGGTCTACTCACACCGAGAACCGTTCTCTAGGGCTTGAACACATGACTAAACCCCTCAGTGTGAGTACACATTCAAAAGCGGGGTACTTGGCCGGACAGCCTTCAGAAGTAGCGTGTGATACAAATTTATATGTTTGAATGAATACCGTCGATACACGAACGTGCAATTATTATCAACATTGAACAAAAAGGGATCTGCGATACAAATGCACCAATCCTCGTGCCCCATCTCAACTTGCTCAAGCCTTACAGCTTCGGTTGAGGCTTCTCCGCGCCGCCAGGCAGCGTCTTGCTCCCCTTGGACTGGTTGCGCGAGGAGCCGCGGCCGTGGTCAGCGGCTTGCTCCCCCTTCCTATGCGCGGTGACCTGGGGGTTCTCCTCCTGCTCTCCTGTGAGTTGCTCTTTCGGCTTTTCCTCCGGCCTGATGTCCGACGGCTCTGACGGCTCCGATGCCTTGGACGGCGGGACGACTTCTGCTGTGCCTTTGGGACCCATCGGGTTCTAAAAGTTCTCGTGCGGCCTGTAGGCCAACCGTTATGGCACACACCACAAACGGCAAGACTTGAGAGATATTCCTTACTCTATGATAGGGGGTGTTGCTCTCAAATATTCGCCGCACTGGGAGGACGCGCCAGGGCTTTGAATTGAGGAAGGTTAAACGAAATGCAAGAGAATCGAGGACAGTGTTTGAAGAATGAAGCTAGTAGTGTCTAGATTTTTTAGCGTACCAGAGGGGAATGCAAATTGAATGCTGAGTTGCAGACCGTCGGATTTTGGCGTGAAGTTGGTGCGCGCGGCTGACGCTGAAGAGTGATCCTACACACCTGCCATTCTTGGACAGCCCGCCGCTCAGCCGGGGAAGGTTGCCGTCAATGCTGCCGCGTCGACAATGACCCATGTCTAAATTAAACCCTTGGCAGAACCCTTACCACTTTCAGGCGACACACAAATTATATAACACCAAAGAAACCTATTTTCCACAAATACAACGATAGCGTGCCCAACAACGCCACGTTACAATAACATTAAGCCCACCCCGTCGAGGATTTCCAGCACACTTAGAGATTGTATTCATGCAATAGATAGTGC
>NW_012133398.1:27771-37770 GCF_000313525.1 Fibroporia radiculosa | reverse complement strand
GGGGGGGGGTTATAAGAGAGACAAGAGAGAAGAAAGAGAGAGCAATGTAGTCTATGCTACCGCATCCCCGATAGGCACAACGCCGTCGATAAATCCTTCTTGCGTCTCGTTCGAGAGTTCTTCCAATGTCTGCTGCTTCGTCTCTTTGATGAGGAGAGTCGAGAAACAGCCTGTCAACATAAAGAAGGCCAAGATCTCCAGGCTATACAAAAGATTGCAGTCAGTATCATGTCAACGAGTTCTTGTCGCCGCACATACATGTGACCCAAGAACTTGTTGGTACCACCAATATTCGAGAGCTGGGCAAAGCCGACTTGGGAGACGACTGCACCAACCTTGCCGCTTGCCGCAGCGATACCGTGACTCGTCGAACGATAACGAGTGGGGAACGCCTCCCCAGGAATAACGAACGTCGTGACGTTGGGGCCAAAGTTTTCGAAGAAGTACGCGAGACAGTAGAGGAACACGAATGCCTTGCGCGCCGCAGGTGTCTTGTTGAGCGCATCGTAGCCAAAGCCCATGATGATGAACAAAATCGTGAGCATGATGAAGCCCATGAGCTGAAGCGGTTTGCGGCCCCACTTGTCGATGACGAAGAACGACGCCCAGTAACCGGGAATGTAGCCTGCGACGGAGAGAATGATGTTGCCGATGCAAACGTTTTTGAGATTTGTGTACACTTTGAGCGTGCCGGTGAGATCGGCGCTGGGTGAACCGAAACCTATGGCAGTGAGAATGATCGACGAGTTAAGACCAAGGCCGTAGAAGGCAATCTGCGAAGGCGAAGGTTAGTGACACATCACACAAAATGCATGAAATACGTACATCCAGAGCGAACCACGAGTAAGCACAACCGAGAAGGAGCTTGAAGTTCTCCCACTTTGAGTAGTACTGGCGGAAGTCACTCCATGTCGCCTTGGGCGCTTGCACACGCTGAACGACAGCATCAGGGTCCACGTAGTATGAACCAGTAGTAAGGAAGTTGTCGACATCCTGAGCAGCTTGCTTGACATTGCGCTCAACATCCATTGTGAAACGGGGAGTCTCCGGGATTGTAAGTCGGAAGTAGAGAGCGATCACACCGGGAACGCAACCAAGACCAATGAGAATACGCCACATCTGGTCAATGCATGCCATATCGTCGGAATTCTCGTGGAGCAAGGTGCTCTTGTAGGAAACGACGATGATATAGGCTACAATGCAGCCCGCTATTTATCAATGTCGGATGAGAATAATCAAATGCTAAAGTTAATTACGGGCGCTTACCGAGCTGACCCCATCCCTGGTTCGCAAAAACAGCAGTCATAAGCCGACCACGGCTCATCGTCGATGCGAATTCAGAGGATATGACTGCACTCAAAGGATAATCTCCTCCTATTCCCACGCCCATCTAATCCACATTGTTAGGCTAGATATATAAAGCATTGAGAAGAGAAAAGGACTCACGATGAACCGCCACGCGATGATGACGCCGAGGACGTTGACTGCATGAGCCTGGCCTGCAACAGCTTGACCGAACGTCGCAACGATAATGATCATCAATTCAACACCGTCTTCGAATGGATCAACTTCGTAAGTGACTACAATTTGATCGCGACGAACGCATATACTCACACATGCGCTTACGACCGACGAGATCTGCCAACCAACCGAAAAAGAATTGACCAAAGACATTGCCAACCGGGGTAGCGACCTTGACACCCAAACTCTGATTTGAGTTGAGACTTCCACCTGGTCAAAGAATGTCAACATCAGGGGGGGGGTGAACGTAAAAATTACTCTTGACTTACCCTTGCCATAGACGTATCCCAACATCGTCGCAGCAATGTTGATGGCGAAGATATCGTATCTATGGCAAAAGGTCAGTTACTGACTGGAGATGGAGCAATGACGGGACTCACGCGTCAGTGAAAAACCCGACTCCTGCGACAAGGGAGACTTTGATATGGAACCATCTTTCAACAGGAGAAATGAGCTATTTTCCTCTTCATCTCGTCCGCATTTAATGAGACTCACCCGAACTTGGCGTTGTCGACCTCTGCAAGTGCCACGCGCCGCTTTTCGTCCAGGGCATAGGTCAAGCTAGTAACATTCCGACCCTTCTCCATATGAGGGTCAGAGGAACCGCTGGTAGAAATTTTTTCAACTTCTGCGGACATCTCGCCAACAGTCGGGTGCGACGCGAGCGAAGGGGGGTCGGGCGGGAGGGGCTCGGAGGTACCTGGAGGGACGGGGGGAAGACCGATAGCGCTGCTTGTCTTTTAAGCCAAGGACGAGCATATCGGCAAGAAGTGTTCCGGGGCGTGATGGTAAAGGAAATGGGTGGGACTCGTCTTTTGCACCATGCTCTTTGCGGCGACCATGTTCCTTGCACGTTCGTAGTCCCCAGCCAATCGCAGCGCCCTATTTTGTGGTGGCGTGCTTGTCCGCCTTCCTAATCTGGCTCGAGCGGCAACCGTGCAGCGCTGCGCCGGGGCACGTTCTTCAGCGTCCGCCCTCTCCTCCCGACTCACTGCCCGCCGTCGACGAGTCCCCTCCGACACGGCAAAACATACATTGCTGTCTCTGATTCCAGATAAAATCCCATCCCCTTCCCTTCCGCACGACCCTCAGCCTTGCCTCAATTTCGCAGTAGGTCCTACTAATTCTGTGGTTGACTGAACCTTACGAAGCGCGCCGCATGCGACTTCCGCCAGCTATCTGGGTCTCTATTCAAATCTTCCGGCCTGCCCCATGTGCACACTGCATATGCTCTCGATGCCGCGCACAAATTGCGTTGGTCGTTCCTGAAAGCGGATCCTGCATGTCTCCAGCACTTTCAACCCCGCGAATAGATCTAACTTGTCTCGAGTCGCGTGTCGACTGCCCCAGTGCACCACGTTCTTCTGCACGTGTCACCTTTATGAGAAGCAAGATGGTTCATCGTTCACACAGCATTGTCGAACACCGTTCAAGGCTTTCTAGACCATAGTTTTAGTATCGCATTCGAAGCAAAGTTGATGACTGGTTACTTCGTGCTCCGGATTCATCGTCGGATCAAATTTTTAGCTTATGTTGCCTGTAGACGTCTTTCATCGCGAGGGCCAAAAGCTTTCCGCTCACCTAGAGGCTCCGCTATAACTTTCCCTGAGTTTGCCTCCGTCTAAAAATGTTCAAGGTCTGACAGGCATCGAGCACGCCATACGTAACAGTAGTTCGTGGCCATTTGTGAGTGTGTTTTCCTTTGACGATACTATCTATCGCTTCATCTTCGTTCTTGCCCAGTCCCATCCGTCCACATACAAGGCCGCAGCTTTGTGGAGCTTGTTGCGAAGCTTGCCGTATCCTACTAATACCACAGGTTTGACGCTGATTGTTGCATCCGCTTTGATGGACAAATTTCGCTTAATCATATTGCATGATGCAGCGGTTTGACAGCGGCTCGCGGAACACCACTTCATCTGGGTCCCGTCAGTGGTTAGTGTCCTACCCAGATGCACTGAACACAATTATCCGTTTATGTACAAAACCGGAGCGAAGCAGGTACGACTTGAACTCAACCCTAGGCCCCACTCATTATTGCTCGCACATATAAACGAACGTGCACGATGTGATGCAGTAACGTCTGGACTGCCTCTCGACGGAGCGGCACATCTTGATATTTCCAATGATACATTTCTTGAATGGATGTGGATGGCCGGCGGTCTGTCGGCATGAACCTGCCGCTCAAGCCACCCAATGTTCCCGGATCCGAGCAGCGTTGATCGTCCCTATGCAAGTGACCCTTTTTGGTCCATGTTGTTTGGCTTCTCGCCGGTGTCCTGGTGTGTGAAAATTACACTGGTGCACTGCTCAGCACAGCGAACATTTATACGCCCACTTACATGCTGACAATGCCAGGTATGCTTCTCAAATGATGAATGAAGAATTTTCTGATGATGTTGGGATACGTGCGTTTGCGCAGCAGTGCAAACTCTGCAAACGCTATTCAACACAACTATTCGGTAATTGTAGTTTACATCTCTTACTACTTATCTCGTCGTATGATCGGTCTTCTATCGCTCAAATTTCTTATAAAATATTCCAACTAATAAACACCCTACTTGCTTCATGCAGAGGGCGTGCGATCAGGCGGCGGTGCGATTTATTCATGAAAGGAGGAGGGAGCATATCTACCATTGTCTAATTGCTACATTGTTACAGTGTTTCTCACAGATGGCCAAGCCTCGACATAGTTGTCCTAGACTGGTTAGCAAGAAGTGCGATTCCTGCGGCTCTCCGTGTCATACATCTGTGAGCGTTCGTCCCTTAACAAACTGCCAACGCACATCGAACCAGTGTAGTGAGTAATGAGTTTTTCATCTTCTCCCACAAGAGTGACACGGTGCCGAGCTTGTCTGAACTTCCGCTGTGGCGAGGTAGGTGTGGATAAATGCTTTTTGACGCCAGCAATCTGTGACCTATCGTAAGTAAAGAGTGGCACATCTGCATTTACGCTCTCCGCATTTTCCGTTGTGTTGTCGCCGCATACGGTGAGTCGTTCCTTCATCTGGTATTTACGGGATTGATATATCGCTCTGATGGTTCGTGTGGCGTCAGTTAGCATCTATGTAGCTGGTTGTAGAACTCCCCTCTACCTTACCAAGTTCCCCCATCCCGTTTGTGAGGTGATTACGACCACGTTCGTTTCGTCTCGATGCCCGAAACAAATCTTTCTGTCATGATATTTCGTCTGAGGTGAGTTCAAGTTCCGACTTGTTTAATCACGCGTTTTTCAGAATGGGTATTGATCCATGCCTTCTCACATCTAAAACGTCAGCCGTCCCCTAGGCAGTATGAGTCAATCAAGCCCATGGGCAGTTTCGCAGCTTCTCAACCTCCATTCTGCAAATGTGAGGCAAGGGGTTTGTCTCAGTATGTTCACCCTGTGTTCGTGGCAATGTCGTCTGGCTACCTTCGTCGGATCGATCATGACAACCACTTGGTGGCCACTGGTGCTTGGCCGTCGGCCAGCTTTCATTCGATAGCAACAGGAAGTTCAACGATCTATACCAGGATCCTTTTTTTCAGATTTTTCATTTGTCTAGAAACTCGCCTCTATAAATAATAAGATTCGCTTACTTATATGTCCCTGGAGCCCCACTTTCGATGCTTTCCGTCGCCTTGGTGTGAACTGAAAGTGGTACGTAACCCTCTTTTTCATTGCATCTGTCAACCTTAAGTCATTTACGATGTCTTTCGTAATCCTATCCGATAGGCCAGAAGGGAATGTTCCGTCGGCTCTCCGGCAACTGTGCAAGCATCACTACACGAGCAGCGACATGCTCATTTAGGGAGCAGAAAGAGTGTTGAAATCATACTCGCGCTCCATTGCGAAAGCAACAGGTAAAAACCGATTGCACAGGGCCTCTTAGATGCCTGAAAGTTGGTCAACCGTGCCTGTTTCGGTCAGCGCAGAGCTCTCGGCGCAGAGCCAGGTGACGATGCCACGATCAAGCACCTGTGCCGGGTGGCGGGCCTGGACCATCGCGATTGAGATGTTCTCCTGGCGTAGACATTGATCATGAGCAGTGTCCGCCTTTGTTTTTGCAACTCTAGCGTACACCTCCGTCGCTGCGTCATCTATATTCAAGTTCCCGAAGCCCACCAAACCCAATCCCTCGTAGAACATGTGCATAGGGTGGACGTGTATTGTTAGTCAGGTCTGCCGATTCTTTACCGTGTTTTGATGTTTTTCCCTCGCAGCGCACGACTCGGGTAGATGAAATGTAGAGTCGTGCTCATTTTCCTGTGGCAAATCGCGCTGCACACGTTCATGGGATCGGTTCCGCGGCAGTTCCCACGGTCTGAATCTAATCAGCGTCGCAGCCGGCATTCGTCGGCCGCCTAAATGGGGCCCTGAGGCGCGATCGAGCGTCCGATCGGAGCCGGCCCAGTGGGACGCTTTCCACGAATCTGGCATGTCTGATACGGCGGTTGCAGCTCTGGTCTTGGTCCAGGCACACTTGGCCGGCGCAACGCCGCACCATGTATAAAGCTGCGCCCGCGCCAGATAGCACCGGCGGGTCCTATCTGCCTGGTTGTATTCTAGTACGTGCTCCACAACATCACTGCCACCTTTAACGGGCTTTCCACCCGCGCCCCCATCACATGCGGAGTGCTCCCAAGGTGACTGTCGTGCATAGGACGTCGGAACAGGAAGTTCGCAGCTATAGTGTCTCGCGCAGGGAGAGCGATACCGTCTTCCTCGTCAACGAGCGGCGGCGCGCCGTCCTCGCAGAGATAGACAGTGCTCGATTCTCGTACGTTTATTCATCATTGTCGTATGCATACATTCAATCCCATTCATCCCCACAGGTGGTTCCACTTGAAGGTCGCGTTTGTATCTGGTGCTGGATTCTTCACAGATGCGTCAGTCAAAATCGATCCTCGACCACGAGATGTAACTCACACAAGGTCGTTTTCTTCAGTTATGACATATTTGCCATCAACATCGTCGCAGCCATGATGGGCTATGTGTATGGCTCAGGCAAGTCAGCGATATCGGACCTTATCTTCGCATTCAGTGATCAACTTCATTACAGTCCAAGACCCAACTGTGAATGGCCTCGCCGGTCAATCACTGAGCGCTATGGAACAGCTCGGTCTCAAGGTCGCTACTCCCGCGGGGATCATTGTTGGACAACTTCTTTTTGGCTGGTTGGGTGATCTTCTGGGACGGAAGCGCATCTGTAGGTCCACATCACATTTAAGGTGACTCTATGTCTCATGCTCACACGCATAGACGGACTTGAATTGATGATCATGATCATCGGAACGTTCGGCCAAACTATTTCCGCGCCCAGCAATAGTGTCAATGTAGTTGGTATTCTCATCGTGTGGAGAGTCTTCGTGAGCATCGTGCACATCTCGACATGTACGTTGAGGCTCACTCACGGCCCTGCTTTGTTAGATGGGCATAGGGGTCGGGGGAGATTACCCTTTAAGTGCAGTGATCTCTTCTGAGTTCTCCTCAGTCCACATTCGTGGCCGTATCATGACCGCCGTTTTTGCAAACCAGGGATGGGGTCAACTTGGTGCGTGATCTCCGACGATATCGAGTGAATCGGCTTTTATGCCATTTATAGCCGCTACGATCACCTCCTGCGTGGTCGTCAGTGCATATAGAGATAGCCTTCTCAACGATGCACCCAATATCTTGAACAATATTGATCAGATGTGGCGTATCATCATCGGGCTAGGTTGTGTACCAGCAGTCGTCGCTCTTTACTTCCGTCTAACCATCCCAGAGACTCCCCGCTTTACTATGGACATTGAGCGAAACGTCCAGAAGGCTGCGCGTGACGTTGACGCATTTCTCGCCACAGAGACGTACACCGTATCTCCCGATGCTGCCATGCGTCGCCTGGAGACAAAGAGAGCCTCCAAGGAAGACTTCCGCTCATATTTTTCAAAGTGGAAGAACTTTAAGGTGCTCTTTGGGACTGCATACTCCTGGTTCGCTCTTGATGTGAGTATTACGCTGCAGTTTTATAACAAGTGCACCAACACGTATATTCGGTTCAGATTGCGGTCTACGGCCTTGGTCTGAATTCATCCATCATTCTCACAGCCATCGGCTTTGGGTCGCCAAGCAAAGACTTGATCGGAGCCGAATCCATCTTTGAGAACCTAAAAAACGTCTCCATTGGTAATCTAATTCTCTCTGTCGCTGGGTTCGTACCTGGCTACTGGGTCGCATTCCTTTTCATCGATCGCTGGGGAAGGAAGCCCATACAGATCATGGGATTCTCCTTGCTTTTCGTTCTGTTGGTAGCTATGGGTGAGTATGCTCCTTATACCTATGACGTGAGCTAAAGCGCTTGGATAGGATTTGCATACAAGACACTCATTTCTACATCTAAGGGAACGAACGTGTTCGTCTTCCTATATTGTCTCACCAATTTCTTCGAAAATTTTGGCCCTAACACAACCACGTTCATTATCCCTGGTGAAGCTTTCCCGACGCGATATCGTTCTACGGCCCATGGAATCTCTGCCGCCAGCGGCAAATTAGGCGCCGTGGTAGCACAAATAGGATTTCAATGGCTCAAGGACATTGGAGGCCCAAATGCATTCATAGACCATATGTGAGCTTGCACGTGATTTGTACTTTCATTTGTTACTAACGCATCATAATCTTCCAGACTGCAAATTTTTGGGTTTTTCATGCTTACAGGGATTATATCCACGCTCCTGATCCCCGAGACGAACCAAAGATCGCTGGAATCTCTCTCGAACGAAAGGCAAGACAATTTCTTCAAGGAGCCAGGTGGCGTATTCCATTAGTGTTATTATCGACTTACTCACTGAGACTTTGATGCTTGATAGATCCGTTCCAGCGAATGAGCAGACGAACATACCAAAACAGCTTCCCCATGCGTCCCATCAAGCTGACCCCGCTGGATACGATTCACGAGCCGTTTGGTGAATCAGAAAACCGCGTCATCGCACATAAATATTATTCCCCCAGTACATCGGAGGTTGCAATACCTCACTGAGTCACTCGTTTGGATACTGTGATAAAACTGCTTTGCTTGTAGAATTGCTTATTGTTGTAATTTATAGGGAACAATTGTGGGATGTGACTGGTATATTATGCAAGAGGACGTTACTACGTTTTGTATACTTTAGCAATTACAGCTGGATACCGGCGACCTATCATCAAGTTAGTGCGATAGAGCACTGCGGCTTCATTTGACCCGAACACATCGCTATTCGCGCTGCCCTTTTTCGTTACTGCTTGCCTGATCGATTCATTTTTCAAGCACGTTGTGAACATCTCGGAATTTATGCGCGGAGGAGCAGTGGCTGCACCTGCCCAATTAGAAGTCCTAGTAAGAGCTTGCTAGATTCGCGCCTGCCGCCGAACGCTGCCTACGTTCTCTGCGGAGCGCCGCCACATCAGCCAAGTCCATACGCTGGCGTCTTCCCTTTCCTCGTCGCCCAGCGTGCACATAGGGCGTCCCGACTCTTCTACATTAAACCAAAATAGTTTGCGGAGCGCATGATGAAGTCATTCTGGCCCATCCGCGCAGCCGGCGCCAAGACCCTGTAGCTCATTGCTATAACTTCGCTATCCAATAGACCTAGGGCTTTGTTGCTAAAACTACGACTTGCTTTATCTTAGATGTCTGAGGGTCAAACAAAAGTCGTCATCGCAGGTGCTAGCATCATAGGGCCCGTGCTAGCCAGCTCCCTCAGCCCAAGGGCTACGATCCCGTTGTCTACGAGCGTATAGACGAGCTCGCAGAGGTTGGACTCAGCCTCTGGTCAGTCCCAATATTCGATTCGTGCCCGTCGCCGAACCTAATATGTCTTCACAGCTTGCGGCCCAATGGGCTGCGCGTACTCTCTCTAGTCCCAGGTTTCCTCGACAGCATCGTTGGACAGCCGCTCGCGGATGATGCAGTGCGCCACCCTCTCGGAGAGGACACCGTGCTCTCTTCCACAGAGTACCTCGCACAGCTGCAGGGGGCGCCAGGCTTCAGCATGATTGGCGTGCGGCGCGCGCAGTTCAATCGCATGGTCGTCGAGGTCGCGCAGCGGCACGGGGTGCGTACCGTGACTCGTCTGGGGGCACCAGCTTGTCGAGCTCGAACAGCGCGAGGATGTAGTGGTCACGTTTGCGAACGGCACGACGGATACGGCGAGCTTTGTTATCGAGTGTGATGGCCTGCATAGCAATACTCGCATTTGCCTGTTTGGCCAGGAGCCGGTGGACTTTACGGGATTGGTGCAGGTGCGTGGAGGCTCAATTGACTAAGATTCTGTCCATAATCGCCTGGGGCTACAAACAGACAGATGGCATCTCTCCTACTCCGAAAGTCTTAAATGAGATTCCTACCGTGATAAATGTCTTTGGAAATGGTGCGCATATGATCAGCTATGCAGTTAGTGATATGCACTCTGCTTGGGCGTATGTGGTTCTTTACTTCAACAAACTGAGATATTAGATAGATCGCCAATGCGTAGTGTCAC
>NW_012133398.1:1363-27603 GCF_000313525.1 Fibroporia radiculosa | reverse complement strand
AAAAAAAAAAAAAAAAAAAAAAAACTCGGAACTCAATGTACGAAACTCGCCAGATTCATGTAAATATAATCAGTGTGGGTTTTATGATCGCTCCGAGCTACAGCCCTGGCGCAATAACCGGGTCGCCCTGCTCGAAGACGCCGCTCATCCCACCAGTTTCCGTAAGCAGGCCTAAGCCTAAGCCTACTTTGTTTTGGCTCTGCTGACACTTATCGATCCGCATCGGTCATTACTGGTCAAGCACGACCCATCTGCTGCGCCACCGTCAACTGCGCTCCTCTCGGCGGTCTTCTCAGATTACGAGAGCCTCCGCATCCCTCGAACATCCGCACCTGTAAGGGGTGCGCGTGAACAAGGTGAAGCGCGGGTCATGCATGGCGTCGAGGCGTGCAAGCAACGCAATCAAACAATCCACAACGCATGGAAAAATGAGGACGCTCTCGCAGCGATGTACCTGGAGTTGTGCTCGCACCCGTTCACAGGACAGAGCGAGATATGGTAACACGAGGTGTGATGGTGCCGTGGCAGCAGCGGACTTGTCACTAAGGATATTGGCGGCTCGATAAATTTGCGTTCCCGAGCAAAAATATCATTGTGCTAAATATTACAGCTTCAGATACCATTCATAAGGTAACCCTTTGTTCGCGGCTCGCGGGTATTAATCAAACACTGCCCGTTAGCTCCTTCAGCTTGGCCTCGCGCTCCCGCTGTGCACCCATGCCGATCAGCACTCATTCTGACCTAAAGTGCAGAACACTCACATCGTCAGCGGCCTTCTGCTGGCGTAGCCACTCGACTTCCTGATTCTTTTCTTGCAGCATGTCAGTGATTTCAGTCGCATGGTTCCTCGCCGCTTCTCTCGAGTCCTCAAATGCCTACACAATATGTGCTAAGCCGCTTTATCTTCCTGTACATTTGACTACGCACCTGTAGCTCAGTTTGGGCACGATCAAACTTGGCACGCGCGGCAAGAAAATCTAGTTCCTCCCTGTGGAAGGTTCGGATTGCCTTGGCATGTGCAGAAACGGCCCGACTCTCTTCGCGGATGGCACCTTTCTGCATCTTCTGGATATCGGCAAGCTCGCGGATTGCTTCTTCGAGCGCAAGCAGCTCCGCCTGCCCCTCAGATCTTATAACCTTTGCGACGCGCTTCGCGTCCCTTGCTACTCGCAGTGTTAGGGACAAATCACCAATATAGGGGTTAGGAAATACATGCCTGATGCTTTCTCGACACGCGCCCGCTGTTTGGCCGTAAGGTCTGCTTCCGCGGTCCGTGAGCGCTGATTAAACCCGCTCGTATCGTCAGGGTGAGTTGTTGCAGCGGGACCAACGGTTCCCGCACCAGCAGCGAACGTGCCGCTGCTGAGGCTAACGCGCCGACGACGTGTTGAAGTGCGCGAGAGAGGCGTGCTCCTAAGACTATCGCGGTCGCGCGCGGAGCGAGTGGAGCGGAGGGATGTCGAACGCTGCGGGATACCATCGTGCTCTCTCTCCTTCGTCTTCTCTTTCTTCGATTCTCCTGTCGCGGCAGTGGCGTCTTGATTCTCTTCCTCTTCATTTGGCGGAGCTGTACCATTAGGGCCAGCATTCCGTTTGGACCAGAGAATAGGGATAGGCTTCATGTCTGTGGAAGCCGAGCGTTTGGGCGGGTGGTTGGCAGTCGAGGGTGAGCCATATCCCGAGTCAGATAGAGGGCTCGCCGTCATAGCAAGCTCTTTAGGAGGCTGAGACTCGGGAGGCGGATATGAGGCGTCACCATTTGTATTGATACTAGGAGTGACACCTGTGTTCCTTTCAGCTCCCATCGTGCCATGTTGCTTTTCAGTGAAGGTGTGCTCAGGTGCTGAAGTGGTCAATGGCTGAGGGTCAACGTTAGCCTCTGGCAGGTCTGAAGGCTGATTTGGGTCCTGGAAAGGGGGAGGCATTTCTGAAGGGTCGGCTCCGTCTGTGGGGGCCGCGATGGTAGAACTCTTCCTTTTGGAAAAGAGATGCATGAGAGGGGCGTCGAAGTAAATGCTGCGGGTACTGGCAGGAGATTTATTTGGAGGAGAGGTGATGGTCATGAAGAGAGTCGTGGTGGCTGGGGCGGGCAGACAAGAATGGGCTGCCGCATCCGACTCGGTGACGTCTGTTACGGCTTGGACTGGTCATTGGAGCCCATCCTTCTCCTTTACCTTGTTTGGCATTTTCCCTTCCTTTTTGGGACCTCCGCCCGTCATTGCGAATTGGTCTTAATCTGGCGCTGGAATAGTGAGAATGTCGAATACAATAAATAAACATAACACTGTAAAGAACATTTACTCACATCAGTAGAAATACTCAGTAGATACTGTTTGTTGGTTGAAAACATGACTGGGAATTGGACGTCGAACGCAAGTTGACCAGGGCTTTACCGGAATGTACTTTATCTTATCGATGTTGCTAGTCAAGTTCAGAAATTTCCATTTTATCACTACATACTTACTGTCTTGACTTTGTCTCGAGCACTGTTCGCCAGCATCTGTGTAACGTCCACTCCATTTTCCCGTGATGCCTAAAAACGCGATGACACGACAAGCCTCAAGGTAAACTCCAGTAAACACCAAGCAAGGGGTTGTTTCAATAACTGTATCGAGTTACGACGTCCCTGTGAACCGAGATGAATGAGCTGGAGACCCTTTGCAGCCTCGTGGCGACCCCGGACGTATGCACCCAATCTTTGCTTCCGAGAACATTTGATCTGACCAGTAGTCATGAAGGCTAGGCTGCTTTTCTGGTTGTCACGCCTCCTTCTGCCGCCGGATAGGGCGCGCATATAACCGCCCTCGTGCTTTGTTTGTGCTGGTTACGTTTCCCATCGCTCCTTCCCATACACCATGACCGAGCACGAATCCGACTCTGACCTGTCCTGGGACGAGCTCGACAGTGACGATAGCGCGTCCATCGTCTCATATAACTCAGAAAGCGCTGTAGAAGTGGAGAATCAAGAGCCCGCTGACGCTGTAATTGGGAACGGCAACGAGAAGCAGGAAACAGCAGAGGCGAGCGCAGAGGGTTGTCTACCCGTTGTAGTGAGCAGCATTACAACAATGTCCCACTCATACATTGCTCAGCGCTCTCTTAGCGTAATCAAACAGGTGGACCACACAGTCTAGGCCACACGGGTGACCTCCAGGAACCTGGAATTGCAACAACCAGCAGCAATGAAACGACGCCCCCCGTCAGTGTGAGTGTGTGGATTACTTTGTCTTGCATTGCCATGTTTACTTGAACCTGAGGACCCTAGGCTAACCCAACCTCCTCCCCTGGCATATCCGATGCCGACTGGCTCGCTCTTAACGCTTTGGTGCAGCAAGTCCTTCACGCGGAGAAGATGGTAAGCACCATTCCCCTAGCTTCTCAACATTCATACTCCAGGCATTCATACCCAATCTCCTCGGCCAGCTATACATATCCCAGGCGTTCCAGAATGTACAGGCAGCGACCCACCGCGCTGAGCGGCGTATGCAGCTGGTTGTAGAAATTCGTAAGCTTCAGCAGAAGGTGTCCAATCTGCGCCCAAGTTCATGTGCTGTGCCCATACTCCTTGCACCTCGACGGTCGAGAGAATTTCCTGTTTACGAGTGGCCCGCAACATCAGGACGTTGCGAGGACGACCAGATTCCTACTATATGCGCCCCAAGTGCGCCCATAACGCATGAATCCTCTCGCGAAAGATCTAAATCACGGGTAGCGGCAGATATATCAAGATCAATTCTTGTCGCCGATTCGCCTTTAGACAGTCCATTGATTCCCAATTTACCTTGGAGTATGCGCAGCAGTACCATGAACAACGGCGCGCCTTCGTCGGACGTGCATTACAACGTGGATGCCCCTTCCCAATCAGGTTCTGCGATCGGAGATAGCTGTGTCCTGAATGATCAAGCTCTTCCTGGTGGGTTCCCTGACGCTGCAAACGATGGGGACAGCGACAAGTCGTATTTGCAAGACGAAAATAATGAACCGGCATCTGTTCTCCATCACAGGCCCCGCAGCGAGGTCAGTGGTGATTCTGGTAGCGATAACTTCACATCGCTGGCAGACCGTCTTTCAATCGTGCAAGACAGGCTTTGTTCCCTCGAAGAGCGGATCCCTCTTCCGCGCTCTGGACTCAGTAATGAGGTTGAGGTGTTAGATGGTTCTGGTAGCAATGTCTTGGCTGCACAGCACGAGATCTTCCGCGCAGAGCTCTCTATGATGCGGGACGGGGTGCAGGCTCTTGGCAAGCAATTTTCCGATCAAACTGAATCCATCGCGAAAGTGAGTTACCTTATCCCAATATTCTCGGCCGTCTTATCTGGCGGGTGTTTCTCAAGGGAAAGGGCAAAGAATCTCCAAGAAATAGTCACAGCGAGATCAAGCTGACGACTCCTGCTCGCAAACCAAAGATTCCAGTTCGCCCGTCTATAGTCTTGCAGCGAGCCGATCTTGAACAGAAAATGGATCTGCTACTCAAGGAAATCGGTCCGGGATGCTCCTCAACGCAAACTACTACTATGGATGATAGACACGCCTTTTCGCCGGCGGAAACCCTACTTGACAACATGGTGATTGACCTCGCGAGCTCTAGTCCCTCACATTTCCCTCGCCCTCTGCCTCCAAATCCTCTGTGTAGAGGTGCAGAGGCCCAGGATCGGGCCAGGCCAGCGTCACGTTTCGCCCCGTCCCCAGCCCCGCCCCCAAGGACAGCTACGGAGGAGTGGGTCACAGCGCAGCTCAAGGAGACACTCGGTATACAGCGCAGGCAGCTCGAGGAGGAGCGCAGGAAGCTGGCGGGCGAGCGGATCCAGTTGCACACGGATCGTTTCCGATTGCTTGAGGAGCGCAGGCAGCTGAACGACGACCGCTTCCGACTGAACATCGAGCGCATGAATCTCAAGCGCAAAACAGTGCATGTAAGCTCTAAAGGTCCAGCGTGTCCACCACCACGATCCCCATCGCCACCCTCCAGGGTGCCTAGTTCTTGGCTGGTGCGCAACCCCGTCTCGATACCCCCCTTGCATGTTTGTTCGCAACCTCGTGCGAGGCCGGCGCCCGTGGGTGCGCGTCCGGTACAACACACAGTTTCCCATGCGGACAGCTCCGGAGCGTGGAGGACGGTACCATTCAGCAGTGCTTCCAAAGTTGAGGCCTCGGCTTATAGGTCGCCTGAAGATATGGCTGGTACTGGGCGTGCTGGAAGTGCAGGGGATTCGATACAGAATAGCTCGTTAGAGGGGAGGCTTGCGCAGCCTGTGGAACAAGGCAAAGATCAGATTGCTAGTGGGAGTGGGGGAGGCCATCTGGACTCAGAGTCTTCTCCCCACGCGGAAGATGTCGTATTCGCGATCTGAGCCCAATGAGCGATTCTGTGGGCGACCTTATGTCGCTATCAGTACCACTGTGGACCTGGCTCTACTTGTATTCGCTGCAAGCTGTGTATGTTTGGCAGTTGCTTCTGTACTGTGAGTGTGATTTGTCTTCGCCTCTTGTATCGTGATTAGATATGTTGCCATTAGCCTGTATTCAAGCTGTGTACTATCTCTGCACCCCATTATACATTGTTTGTTCTGCGCCGACGGACCTCAAACATGGAACCCTATGACCACACGACTGCATACAGTCCACGCAGGTTATCGCTGATGACATATGGCTCAGCTGTGCTTATGTGGTTTTGTGGCACTGTCCTTCGTGCGCCCATGATCCTGCTCGTCGAAGTCTACGGGACATTGCGTCAGCGACCCCAAATTCACACTGATGTCCAATGAAAAAGCGAGCGCTTTGTCTTTGCCAGAGCAGCTTTGAGTGTTGGAATCCGTTGACGCACAAAGAGAATCAGCTTCTGCCCATTCCAGGGATAGGTATGTTCGTCCCCCTGACGTTTCCGAATACTCCCAGGTATGTTGTTCTGCACGCTATAACGCAAATTTCTTATCAACATGCTCATCGAGGCTATCGCTTGTCCATAGTCGGTCAGAGGGTGTGATGCTGTGCTGGCTTCTCAAAATCCGATGGGCGGCGCGCTCATTTTAACCATAGGGGTGGTGGAATAAATAACGGCACGACACTTTCTGTCTCAGGTATCTGCACTCTCAGACTACCATGCCCAATGACGAACTGTGTTCAGTGCGGTCCTGGGACATGCTCGAGGCCAACAGCCACTCGCCCGCCCTCTCATATGCGTCTGATATGCATGTTGCAGGGAAGACTTTACACTGCATCAATGGTATGGACGCTGCACGACTTGCAATACCTGCTAGCAGCGGGAGTTCTGGCCGTGTATGTTTTGTACTGCTGTTTCTCGTTTTCGTATTGATGGTCTATCCAGCTCAGCCCTCGTCTGACACATTCATCAATACGGATGGCCCACGCTTCGAACGGCGAATTTCCGTTGTTGTTCAATGATGGTCATGACTTACAAGTAAGTTCCCGAGTACATCTTCACAGCCGTATAGTCTTTTATGTGAGATATTTGCACTCAGGAAAGCTCTACACCGAGGTCTGCTCCTGCCGACGATGATTGGTGTGCCCTGCTGGCCCAGGTTCAACAAGTAATCCAAGCAGAGAAAGCCGTGAGTGGCGATTCTTCAAATTAGCTATGACTTGTCTATATGCACTAAACGGACATGTGTATCAGCTTTTCATTTCTGGACTGCTTATAAAGGACGTCCTATGGATGCATGAACATGCACATCGGCGACTAAAGCTTGTCGAAGAAATCCAGAAGCTTCAGCAGGCAGTCAAGAATATACGTCCCAGTGGATGGTACCCCGGCACGGTACGTCTGTACCTTTGTTTGATAAAATTTTATAGTGACCATTCATGTTACCGTAGGATCTATCTGGATTTGGCGATGCTTCTAGTGATGGCTTTAGCCTGCTGTCCGAGCCTGGAATCGGAGAGGCAATACGACATCCTAGAACATTTATCGAAAGCGCCAGCAATGGATCCTGCATTGGATTTAGGGAGGGGGTTCATGCGTCGACTAGCCCAGAATGGGATGACTGGTGCGAACTCCAGGAACGCTATGGCATAAATGAACTCGAAGGTTCTGCATGCGATCGCATACACGCGAAGAGATCAGACCTAACTATTTCCCATGCCCTAGACAACATCTTGGGAGTGGACTTAGGGGGAGTCACGGGTGATCTCAGAACAGATTCGACGGTTGCAACGACACCAGACGCACAATCTAATCCAGAATTTTCTTCGCAACAAACCGAAACCGGAGGAGGCGTAATGGGACAGCTCGTGTGGGATCAAGGCGCGATGGCTGTTACTACTAGCCAGTCTGATAGCGGTCCTTCGACGGTCGATGACACAAGTCGAGCGCGAAGCCCACAGCCAGGAGCGCAACTGAAGGACCGCTGGGTGCGCAGCACGATTAGGCCACTCGGTCCCAGGAGGAAGGGTCAGCGAAGCCGCGCAGCAACCTTCCCGAACAACAGCGTATTTCACGGCAAGCCTCCTCCCCAGGAGCTTTCCGTCACCGTCTGCCCCACGCCCACGGTTTCAAAGAACGAGCCCAGGCGGAGCCCACCACTCACACGGTTGTCGAGGACACTACGCTCCGCAGAAGACCGGATAATCGCGTCTTTCGGTAAGGATCTCGAAACACAGCGCATACTGCTTGACGCAGACCGCAAGAAAGTGGAGGACGAGCGCAAAGAGCTGGAGGATGCCCGGATGCGGCTCAGCGTTGAACGTTTCCGACTCAACTGCGAGCGGATAGAGTTCGACCGCATGCGAAAGGCCGAGATGATGCCGCCTCCTGCTCTGAGTGCAATTGCAAGCGATCCAACGAAGCGCTTTGGTGGCCTTCGCTTTCGCCAGCCGCTGGACCCGCGAGTGGAGACTCTGTGCACAGCAATGGACGAAATGGACTACGCAATACCGCCACTCAGCCAATGGATTAGGCCTGAGTGTGGCTCCCAATGGAAGGATGATTCCCATGGATGGACAGCCAACCCGGAGGCTGAATCTTGATTTTACGGCTCATGCAAACGGACTAAGACATTAAGAACTTCATTCACCGCGACCGGATTTATGCATGGGAATAGCTATCGGATTGTTGTGATACCATGTTTTCTTGCCATCGGTTCCTTGGACTTGCATTGTGCAGTGTATCATCGCTTGCTATTCATCTGCCCGTCTCATGTTGTACTATTTCCAGCATTCTGTATGATTTTAACCACGCCATATTGAAATTCATCTGACCATTTCTGTGAATAACGCTTTACATGAACTGATGGCAAAGTCTACGACATGATGATTAATTCATCCACAGGTATAATTTAATAAATTACGAACGCATTACCACAAGCCCCGTCCATTCACCAAGCAGCAAAGTCACCGAATACCTCTCGCTCATCACTCGCGATCGACAAGTGCTGATCCTCATAAAGCGCCGTTACCACCTCCTTCTCACGCCACTTGTTGTTCGCTATCGGAGTAAGGGTGTAAGTTATGGAGAGTGCGGACAATGCCCCGCCGTATGCATGAGAAATGCCTACAACGATTTAAATATAAAACCATCTCGCAATAAGGCTCTGAGTACACACCTGTGTCTATGACGATGATCTTGCCGTCGCACCGTGAAACTATTTTCTATTGTAGGCAAGTTGTAACTTAGTCACAAGACGGTAGCGCAAAGGAAATTCGCACCTCAAAGTCAGGCGTATGACCCATGATCATCCTCCTCGTCCCAGTCTTCTTGAGAACTGCGTCTACCTCTGCACACACCTTCTCCTCGGGATCCAACGCCCACCCCCTGTACCACAAAGGCCCATCACTTCCATACAACCTGCGCTCTGCAGGCGTAGCGCGATCTGGCAAGCCGGGGTACGGGTTGGGGGGATGAGGCGGCGGCGGCGAGCGAGCCTGGAGCTTGCGTAGGAGCGATTGCCCGAGCTCGTTGATATGCGAGGGAAAGGGCGTTAAGTCGGGATAAGAAGGAGCGAGCCCTCCATGCACGAATGATACAGCAGCGTGGGAGAGAGGTGAGGGGTTTGAGGGATCGAAGTCGACGTTGGGTTCGCCAAGGGACGGGTGTAACGGGAGTCTACTAGTCACCGTGTAGTTGGCCGCCCAGCTCTTCCCTATGTGCCCGGATGAAAGCATCTTCTGCCGCGCGGAGACGGAGCCGAAGGTGGCAATTTCAGAGGGGTAAACGTATCTGTATAGTGATCCGATCGAATGGGGCCCAAATGAACGGGAACCAGTGCTCTCACCTCCAATCACCTGCACGATGTTTGAATATATCGCTGAGAACTCCATGTATTACACGCACCGATGATGTTCATCCATTCATGATTTCCCAAGTGAGACATGACGAGACCACCAGCAGCGTGTGCTTGCTCTCGGAGCTGGTCCATCCACTCGTACAGCTTTATGGTATCATCGCCTCTTCGCTCAAATTCAGCGCTTGCGCTAGGGCAAGGTCTGCGTAGACTCACCGGTCGATGATGTCTCCGGTCTGAACGAAGACGTCGACGTTTCCGGTCCATTTACCCTGAGCGTCGACTACACCCGCCATCTGGAGGACAGCCTGCGCATTTGGCATGTCTCCATGAAGATCACCTACTGCTACGATTTTCCGCTTGAACTGCCCGGGAATGCTCAGCGGTTGTGTATCGTGAGAGTGGCCATGACCATGTCCTGACGAAGAATGCTTGTGACCGCCGGAGAAACCAACTACGTCTAGTGGCTGCTGTTCTCTGGTACCGGAGTGTAGGGCTTCATTTTCCGGGTGAGTAGCAAGAGGCCAACTAAGCGGGAGACTTAGGGCTGACTTGAAAAAAGCGATCTGTGGTGAGAATACGAGAAGCAGACCGCACAGAGGCACAATAACTGCGAACACCAGGAGTGCACGCATTTTGCGGTGCCTTTAAACTTTGAAGCTTAGATGAACGGAGAGAAGACGGGTTGGTATTTCAACGGGGTGATCTATGTGGACAAACTCAGAGTTCGCCTATCCCGAAGACACGAAGGAATGCAGTTGCAGCCTGTTCGCAGTCACCACGCGCACCTGGCGCTCGTGACTAATGCGCTCTGCCCTCTTCTACCCCACGCTTGCCTCCTGTTTCACTAATTGTGATTTCCCCTGCACAATCTTGGAGCATCTATATTAGGTCTACGCAAATCGCGCACAGCTTAAACAATCAAGTCTGTGCCGGCTGCCTTCCCAGCAGGTATGGGATTGCATGTGGAAGCCCCTTCGCATTTGCCATGACGAGTCTCTTCAGGATGGATGCTGTTCGTTTACCTATCCATACACGTTCTCGAAGACTACGCGAAAATAGGCAAATTCTAACAAACCAAGCTGAACATTTGTCGGCTGGTCCTCTCATAACTGCGGCTGCCCATACCAAAGTATTTAAACCATATGCTAGCTCAAAAATCACTACCATCAATCGAATCACCGATGCGGGGATCTCCAATCCTCAGGCTATTCATGGAGGTGGCACTAGGGACTCTACTCTGAGGTCATCTCATAACTCCAGAGGTGGTCGTGCTTTAGTGTTTGTGGATGTACCCCAACATCCTGATCCTGCCGTCCGCAAAATGATGGCGAAACCCCTCAAACCTCGTGTCCATTTCGCACTGCAACATTCTTCAAAGCAAATCAGCCGTGCTATTTCTAGTGCAGCGGATACTGGTCTCTCTCATTTACGGCGTCGTGTACCTGAATCCCCGCCCAATTCATCCCTGGATAATGGCTCAAGTTCCGACGAGGCACTCTCTAGCTCGCTTGAGGCTCACTCATCCTTTATTCGCGCATTGACTCCTTTTCTAGATTACAACGGAGGTCCTTTGAACTCAAATCATTTGCGAATGCGTCAGCTTCCAGCTGGAA
Source organism: Fibroporia radiculosa (assembly GCF_000313525.1). NCBI lineage: Eukaryota > Fungi > Basidiomycota > Agaricomycetes > Polyporales > Fibroporiaceae > Fibroporia > Fibroporia radiculosa. The sequence continues at coordinate 16,751 of NW_012133398.1, read as the reverse complement.
GTCGTCGCACAACGTTCCTCCCGTCCCCGTCCCCGTCCTCTGGTTTTCAGACACCCATCCGCACCAGGTTGTCTAAAAGGCTCTACAAATCGCATTCTCGCACTTTGCTTACAGCTACTTCTACCACGGATCATGCCAAAATCAATACGGCACGTCGACTGGCAGACATTTCTGAGCTTTTTGATTTTCGTTGCAACCTCCTTGCTCTGGTCGTGTTCGTCTCGAAGCTACTTCTCGGCTTTCTTCTGTCTTGCCTTGTCTTAGTCATCTTTTTCTGGATCAAGCTCGTTTTGTGATGCTTGTTCGCTCTGGTCTGATTCGCTGTTCCTCTCGCACGCTCTCCTCTCCGCTAGCTCTCTGATGTTCAACATCTGTTGACTTTAGTGTGGTCTGTTGAAAATCAATTCGAAGTTATCATATGCTTTGATCAGGAAAATGCGACATCAATACGAATTTGGGCGCCATAGTTATAGTGCAAGTAATGCCATGTCTATCTGAAGGCAGCGGCGTTTCTGGCGTTTTTGAGATCTCGGTTTAGAGTGTGGTTACAGCTTATGTCGTGACACAGTAGCGACATACGAGAGGCAGATATACATTCATTGAGCATTCGTGCATACATCCAACGAAACACAGATACAAATACAACTAGAGTTAAATTACAGCTTGCTAGAGGTCGATGTGTGACTCGCGACATTGATCGCGTGCACTGGAGAACCATCCAGTCACACAAGCTTCGCAATTTCTGCATCGATGGCTTCCGGAGAAGTAGTCGAGGCCCAACGCTGAACTACTTTGCCTTCCTTGTCGATGAGGAACTTCTCAAAATTCCACTGAACAGACAAATAAGGATGAGCGAGGCGGCCGGAAACATGTACTGGGCGTAATCACCTTAATTCTGGTCAGACCCAACAGGCCGGACTTTTGGCCTTTGAGATACTTGTAGACCTCGTTCGCATTGTCGCCGTTCACGTCGGACTTCTTCATAAGCGGGAAAGTTACGCCATGGTTCAGCTGGCAGAACTCGCCAATCTTCTCGTCGTTCTCGGGTTCTTGTCCTCCAAACTAATACGACATATACAATTCGGCTTTGTCCAGGCATGACGTTAGTGGGCCGCAACTACCCACCTGATTGCAAGGAAAACCCAGGATGAGGAAATCTCTGTCCTTGTACTTGTCGTAAAGCGCTTGGAGGCCTATATGACGATAATTGACAAGCGTAATAAGCGGCAATACAACCCAGCTACGAACCTTTGTACTGAGGCGTGAATCCACTGTTTCATGGGGCGTCCTGTCGGTTTTGTGGATCATGATTCGGTTGTATGCGAAGCACTCACCACTTCGAGGCAACGTTAACGATGAGCACGACCTTTCCCTTCAACTCCTCGAACTCCAGCGTCTTCCCGCCGGGCTTCTCAGCTTTAAGTTCGTAGAATGAAGACATGGGTGTTCCGCTGGGGCTACTGACTTGCTCTGAGGTGCGCTTGGGTAAGGTGGTAGATAAATATCGATGAGTCGTTCTCACGACACAGTTACTAAGATACCGAGAGTAGCTGGATACGGAGCCCAGAGTCGAGCCGCAGTATCGTCGATAGATAGACAGACTTCGAAATGGGAGATGTCGCCGTGTAAGTAGAAATGGATCCTGGAAAATGCGCCCGTGCGAGGTCCGCTTGATGAGTGAGGAGGCTATGTGTGTCTCGAGCTGTGGCATTGAGTGCGGTCAACGGCTGCAGGCAACCAACCAACTTGCGTCCTACGGGTCACCGCTATAATGTGTTTGCCGCTATGACAAGCCGTGCTTGCCTACTATCCTACTCATTCGTCCGCTCTCGAGTGCTTTGCACGTTTGACTTGTTCGCGAGATCCCTCAATCTATCCAAGGCACGGGCCCTGCCAGTGAGAAGCGCACATTCATCTTCTAGTTCCTTACCTCCACCTCCGCCGTTGGCGACGCTGGCAACGCCGGTTGAGAATGCTCAAGCGAGAGCGTGGATAGCAAAATTCCAAGCTCAAGACATTCCACGGGGTCTTGTCGAGTTAGCTTTCTCTCGCAGCTCAGGACCCGGAGGGCAGGTGTGTTCGAGTAACATCTCTGCAGTAATTGCGGAATTTACGGCTGCGCGTAGAATGTGAATAAAGTTAACACTAAAGCGACATTGAGATGTCCTCTCGATTCGCCTTGGATCCCTCTATGGGCGAGAGACCACATCAAGAGGACGGTGAGCTCGATTTTGGCCTCTCGCGTATACCTATCCAATTTCATCACTCGAAAGCCATCGTATGTATCATCATCGCAGGTAATTCAGATAACATCTACTGTGCATCGCTCGCAAGCTCAGAACATTCAGGAATGTCTTTCAAAGGTACGCTTCTTATGCATAGGTCGGGAGAACTACTTAGATCTGTGCCTTCGCTAGCTTCATTCGCAAATTCTAATTGCGGCATCTACGCCTATCGTGAATGAGACATCCAATGGACAGAAGGAGCGTGTCCGCGGGTTTGAACGGGCGGAGAAGGCTAGACGCAGGGTACATAAAGACAAACGCAGTGAACTGAAGCGGGGCAGATCCAGCCGCGACTGGGATTAAGCCATAAAGTACGTTGCAGGTAATTTGGGATATCTTTACGTTACAGACTTATCAGCGCTACACCGAGTGTGGCCATCGGATCCACAGCAAAGAAATGTCCATTTCGCCAGCGAGGAAAAGCCCATTTTTAAGGGAAGAAAGGCTTACTCAATTCAGTCGGCACCTTTCTGGTGTCTTTCCGACAGGTCCTTTACACTGCAAGAAAATGGTATTTTCTTTGTTGTGACCACATTGTAGAGCATTATCTCGCAAGATACCTGCGTACCCAACCTGGCTCGATCAGTTTTTGAATGGGCATCTCGGACGGTCCAGGGGCTATCCTAATGGAGGCAAAATAGTGATTGACGAGTCGCCCACAGAGGGGTAAGTCAGAACTGAAATTCGCGGTCGACGCGACGTCCGCTCTCCCTGCCGGGTCACAGGGGACGGTGCGTGAAGCTGGGCCCGTACGTGAGTGCGGCAGCTCGACAATGACTGTCAACCTGCTCCCAGATCATCATCATCGTCTGCGGTGTTGGATTCGCCCTGGCAAGCGGAAGGGTAGTAGAAGCGAAAGCCACGCGCCGAACCAGCGGTGCTGTGTCAGTGTGCCAGGAGTCTCAGGAGTGTCTGCTAGTGCCCCTCGCTTGCCCCTCGCTACCATGTCTGAACCGCTGCTCGTCCGTCAAAATGCCCTCGAAGAATGGACTAACAAGCACGCGCAACCGCTTCTTGATGAAAAATGGCCGGCGCAGATGTGGAATAGTGCCTGACGGGACGGAGAAAACGTCCTTCGCCTCCTCCCTATCGTCCGCACTGAACAGCATGTCAGCGTCGGTAACATTCCCCAGCAGTGTCTCGTGATGCCGGGGTTCCAGAATCAATTTCGAGAGTTTGGACTATCAGCTATGTATGTGAGGCATGATTATGTGGAGATCCTGAAGCGAATGGTGGCCTTTGCGCAGAAGAATTATGTTGAAACAAGAAGCGAAAAGGCAGAGGTAGATGTTCGAAAGTGCTTATCCGACACTCTGGAAAATCCGTTCGTAGGGATGCAATGCAACTTCCGGCGTGCAATCGCAGTAACAGGCAGTCCAGGCAATGGTGCGTTGCCGTTTCTTGATGTTTTTGATGTTAACCCAGCCGCGTTCTGTGTATGCGTAGGAAAGAGCTTGTTTCAGCATGTCATCTTGGGCCTCCGTCTGAATGCCAAGCTTTCGACACTTGTTCAGTTCGACCAGAGGCGTGCATACCTATTTGCGGCCCATGGTGTATTTAAAATCACTAGAGACGCGCTCTTAGACCCCGATGTGGCTGGCGATCTCGGAGATCTGATTCCTGACGCATAGTGCCTAATCGATTCGGATCTGAGCATGACCATTCCGACATATATAGCTCTTTAAAATGGCTTGACAATCGTTCAAGCTGCTTCGGCGCGACAGAACAGGTTGGCTTGGCTGAAAAAATCCAATAGGGACAGTAGGTCCTTTTGCATGAGTCCATTCACACTCGAAGAGGCTATCATTGTGTGAGCATTCTATATACATGGTCTGCAATGATGCTACGGACCCCTTTCTAGGCATTCTCTCCATGAGCCCAAGCCGCTCTGTAAGGAAATAGACCTCAAGAACTGGTTCGACCATTATGCACCGTTGGCTCGGTTAGCATTGAGAAACGCACACGAACAGGAACTCTATCAGGAGACTATTGAGAGGAAGGTGGCTCGATTCGATGCCTCCAGCCTTGCGAACGTCGCTCGTCGGGCGATGGGTCCTCAGGAAGACACAAACTCGCATGAACTATTCGTCTTCTATCCAGACTCAAGTTACCTGTTTGCTTTTGCCATCTGTCGCACATCCACTTACTTGACATCTTTGGCCATCCGTCACTTCTCCTCGGAGAGTTTGGCGGAATGCGTAGAACACTATAAGATCTTCCTGCGCATTGAGCCCCTAGTAGCTGCTGCCGGTTGTCTCCTGGAGGGTATAGCAGCTGATTTTCAGCGCTAGGGTGGGTCGTGGAAGATGTGAGAGTTGGAGGCTAGAAGTGCAGGGAAACATCAGCACTGGAGCATGAGTTCTATCAGACCGACGGCCTCATGGCTTGTCGCTGTAGGTGGCATACGCATATCCGCATATCGACCTTCGAGTCGATGGGCGCGCACCAGCACGTCCCGATGGTGTTATATCCCGAGTTGACAGTTGATCTCGTCGACGGCCACCTTTATGTTCCCGAGTCGCGAACGGAACCAACATATGACTCGTTCTATTATTGCAAGGGCGCTGCGATCGTATTCCAGCGCACCGTCATGGCATCAAAGACCAAAGTCTCGCAAAGCTGAGAAGCATGGGGGTGAAAGAATTCACTTATGTCGGCATAGTCCCATATGGCAGACATCCCGATTTTAGTATTGATCTCAAAATCGCTGAGTGCTACCAGTTTGCTGGTCGGTACATGCTCAGCCTTGAGATCCCGGGTGAATACGATGCAGTCTGTTCACTAGGTTGTCTGGCTTTACTCTGATGACAAATTGTATTTAATAGCTGGTGTCGAACAACGTCGTCTCATGTGTGCAGTATTGTATCGGTAAAGAGACCGTTGTATTCATATCAAATGCGTCGGCTTTCTTTTTCACGTGAATTCAGGGTCTATTGTCGTGCATAGAATGTGAATAAGATAAACCTCATGGCAACCTTCAGATGCCTTCTCCACTCGCCTTGGATCCCTCTTGTCGGCGAGACCGGGCCATCAGGAGTGTGACGGCAAGCTCACTTTCAACACTATACGTGTACCCCATATAAATCAGCTCACGAGGATAGAACTGCTTCCATATGTCAACAGCTATCGCAAAACATCCATCCTGCGAAATATCTACGCAGAACGATATGGATTCAAAACGCCAGAAGGGTAAGCATCGTCAGCCCTTCCTTGACGATTCCGCGGAATTCCTTCTTCAGCCGCCGACTGCGTGGTCTCATCAGCTCGAGTTTAAGCCACTTGATCAGATTTGCATATGTGTGCGGCTTGCGCGAAAGAACTGTGTGGAACGCGTGCGTACCCATCCTGGCCCAGTCACTGCAGTTAGCCCCGGCCAACGCCCAGTGTCCTGCCACATACCAGATGGTCTGCGCTTGTTGGACAACAAAGCGCCCTTCACTGGCTTTCGCTACGCGATTTGTGGCCTTGTTCCGCATCGCAGCATATGTGTACCTGATGACCTGATGAATAGTATCTGGCGATATGTTCAGCGCCGAGAAACACACGCATACGATAGAACGCAGCGCACTTCGCAGGAATGGACTGCTCTTCTTGGTATTGAGTCCCCACTGGTGAAGGTAGTGGTGCATCTTCATCGCTGTCAACAGGAAATTCTGGTAAATATTGAGGTAGACAGTGCGCGGCGAGTTGAGATCGGCGTCACAGAACAGTATGTGACTTTTCGCCTTGGTCAGTCTATGCGGCAGAGTCAGCGAAAATGGTGTAAGAATAAGCCGCTGAATTTGCTCACTGCATCATCTTATGCACGAACGTGACACCCGAGCGGCGGCCTCTTTCCACAGTCAAGGAGTCCACGAGGTCTGCAGTGAGTCGATAAGCGTGCTAGAGACCTCACCCGCATTATCTTATACACACAAGTTTCATTGTAGCGACCGTAGTCCGCTGACACGGACAGATCAGTCATATTAATCCTCATTCCACACCATGGAAAATCTGACAATAGTAAAGTATCCGCTCATGAGTATCGGAGGGCACCATGTGTAGAATATTGTTACTCTGCTGGTGAGGTTCCGTTATGCTCGTGCTCGGGTCGTCGACAAAATTCGTCAAAGTCTTGTCGCGCGAAATGAAACAGCCATAGTCCGGATGACCTTAGTACAGGAAGGGCTAATGAGTGGCCTTTGAATTCTGATACACAAAGAAAAATCACAACGTACCTTTGGCCATCATGGCCAGAAATTTTCTCGCTTTGCTGATATCCGTTGTGACGAAGAGGTAGTCATCGATCATACGGAGTAGGAGCTGAGTTGGACGGCGACGATGCGGGTTAGCAAGACAACCATGTATGCTATGTGCTATCGCTTGCTTACGCATTGGAGATCATCTGTAAATTTGAACACTTTCCGCTCCAAGTCACCATAAAAGAAGGAGCACAGAATTGCCGACAAGACTGATCCTTGGGGAATGCCAACAGTTTGTCTGTAATAGTTATGTCCGATCTACCGGAGTTGACAACAATGTTATCTCGGCGAAAACGGGGCTACCGTGTTCTTTCTTACCTTGACAATGTTCTCAGTGATATGCTCCTCGAGCAATTCGATGATTTCTTCCTTCGTGCTGAAGTGGTATACTACCTGCCGTTCGTAAATTGTATGGACGTCCAGTCTTTCGATCGTAGTAGTACTACATACCTGATCCACAAACACTGTGTGGCGCAAGCACCCCGCCAGCTTGGCGGCAGTGTCTAGGAAATGCGGATGGTCGTCTTCGTTCCCCAGATTGAGCTATCGTCAATGCTTCCGCAGAAACGCACAGCGTAAGGCACACCGACGCACCATCAGGCCGCGCTTTCTTCGCAAACTTACGTCTAACCTTCGAACCGACGCAATTCACTTGTCCGAACCGTTGCATCATGTATACATCCTCGTTCGACATGTCGGCAGACGAGAGGCAAAGAGGGCAGAAAGCATACCTCTGAAATGATTTCTCGGATGATCCCCAGAAGCTTCGTCTGCTCTATTGTGTCAAAACATGCTTGGACATCCACCTTGACAAAATACAGCTTGGGACTGCGCATACGGCGTCTCAGCGTGCGCGTCAACAAAGTACAGCTCGTCCTTACAGTGTTTTGTCCACGCTAGCATTCAATAGACGTGTCTTGAATGTTTTGAGCCTAGAGTAGATCTCGTTGGAGCCGAACACGGACGCCCCCAGCAGCCCAGGCTGGTTGTCCTACGCGGATTCCATTCAAATGAGGGCAGATCCCGGGGTGCCAGTAAATGCTCCACCTTCTCATATGTTAGAATCTGGAACGCGGCTTGAAGAACCTGGTTGATGGACTGCGCCCCCCGATCAAATGGTACCTGAGAGTCGCGTCATTTCAGCGTGCAAATTCTCGACACAGACAGGAATATATCAGACCTACCGTTGCCTTTCGTCGTTTCAAATTGACTATGGGCCTTACCCCCGTCTCTTTGGGTAAGAGCCGAACAAAGGAGAAGCCAAGCTTACGCTGGCGAAGGATCTCTTCGGCCTCTGCCTGTCACAAACGTTAAAGATAGTTTCATTCAAGAATAACTGCACGTTCACCCTACCTTGTCCATCTTCTGGAACGTGTCGGAACTCAGCTTGTCTACAAGAGGTGCGCACAGCGTCGACCAGTCGTCTTGCCGGAAATACAAGATCCTCCGACGCAGAGCAGAAGACTCGGTCACATAGAATGTAGTCTGCCAATGTCGTCAGCCTGGGCAAACGCTCCCGGTCGACACCATCGCACCTTCAACAGCGGCAGCAGAAAAGAGTCGAAATACCAGAACAAGAACTCTTCCAAGAGTTCTCTCCGTTTCAGCGCGTCCGTCACGGAGACCCTCCGCTGTGCCCTCGCTGCGCCGCCCTCTGGTGCCAACCACTCACACTCGGTGATCGAGAACTTGTGCAGGACGTTGTGCAGAGTGGTTGTCTCGTATCGTCTGGCAGATATGAACGCCTTGATTTCTGTTCCCTCACATTCCAGCGATCAACTGCTCAGAAGCCAGGACAACTCACGGCGCAACACCACCTTCTTGTTCCGCTTACAGCCCCAGAATGCCTTCGGGATAACCGCATTGGTCACGAGAACGGCATACCGGTACACCTAGTTGCAGGACAATGTTAAGCAGCGCGCGGCAGATGTGAGCGCTAGACGCCTACCTCCACATAGCTGCAGGCAAATTCTGCAAAGCGCGGCTTGGAGCTAACATGCTTCCGCGCCTGGCTGAGACCCCGCGCTATGATGGTGTTCCCAGCAGAATCAACCGAGTCATTGTAAAGTGCCATCGTCGGCTGACTACGGAGCTGAGAGGAGTACTCCGACATCATCTCCTGCGATGCAGACGTGTAAGCAGACATCCAGCCGCACACAACGCAAGTCCAAACCAGTATAATGCTGCTATCCAACGGCCGCTCGTTCTCTGTCCGGATCTATCCAGCCAAATTCGTGAGTACAATTGTGGGTGCGGACAAAACACCCCAACCTTGGACGGACAGGCAATATTCAACAGAGCCTTGTATCCGCATTTACCATGTCTCCAGATCATCTGATCAAGCATGGCTAGCACTGGCTTGAGCCTCTTTGGCGTCTTGCAGGGCCCCTTCTTCTGCAAAATTCATGCTCGTATTTGAATACCGCAGGTATACCCGGTGACGTTCGCCACACTCACCTCAATTTCGTCTTCCTGATTTGAGTAATCGAGCTGTTTGAGCGCTTGCAGAGCCGCATGTTCCGCCACAAAAAACGGATTTGCAAGCCCATACTGGCGCGGGAACACAAACTTGGATAGATGCCGCGCGTTTTTGGCTTGCTCTCGCGGATCAGGATCGACCCACGGCTCTGAGCAAGCTTTTGCCTTTGATTTCCGTTTGTACGCAGAGTTCAGGCGGTTCAAAATATCTGTGGGTGTCATTGTCGGCTGGCGTTTTGACCAGAGAACACTGAAGCTCACATGTGGGAGGAAGGCCGATCGCAATTCGATTTGTGCGAGGGATGAGGCTGGGCCATGAGTAGAACAGACGTGATCGGGAAAATGTGATATCCGCCGGGGTACGTCTGCGCGCATTTGAGCTTACACACACCTCGAGTGATTGTGCTCACTCACTTTTGCATTACAGGGCCAGGGGCCATATGTCGCGTCGCTGCAGGAGGTCCAGAGATGGCCGCTCCCATAGAGTTAGTCTTTAGCCGTTTTGCTGACCTTTCACAGTCAGACGCGCTTTTCGCTTGCCGTTTGACTCCACGGCAGGGGGATGCGGAGTCTAGGGGAGGAGCATGGTCTGGTAAAACTACATTACCGCTCACGCCTGCCACGAGAGGAGGAGGCTTGAGGAAGACAATGGGCTCGCCCATGACTTGGCAGAGACACTCGTTTGGCAGAGGGATGAACACGGATGCTTCGGTCAAGAGGTGGAACATGGCATCATCGCCTATCCTGTATGCAGCCTCTTCACTACTCCGCCACTTCGGAGACTACGGAAGGGGACGACGAACCTCTGGAACAACGTCTCCCACTCGGGTGCCTGAAGGGCAGTCACGACCGTGTTTACGAAGTAATTCGTGAGTAAGACACGGCCGAAGCCAGGCTTCCCCCAGTCTCCACCATCCTTGACCTAGCGAAGCACACCATCGGTATACGCACGCGCAAGAGAAAGAGCAGCACGTACTCGTCTATACCCGAGCGTGATCACGTTCTGCGGCCGCGCCTTCAAGAACAGCTTCTCCTGTGCTCTGTCTATAATCTGCGCACACACGCATCAGCATTTACGCCCTCCCTAGCCTCGCGCACGTACCTCGCGCACATGCACCATCGGCGCGATGGGGCTGAACCGCCGCGCGTCCGTGCGCTCCGCGGGGAGCGCGACATACGCGCCCTCGAGCAGCGCACGGTACGCGGGCGTGTCGCCGTCGTGCGGCTCAAAGTCTGGACCCTGGTATGCGGGCTTGGGCTCGAGGACGCCGCGCAGGTAGTCGCGCAGGCCGCAGACGACGGGGTAGTATGCGTGTAGAATCGCAAGCGTGACCGACATGGCGCCGCGCGGGCAAGCCGGAGGAAGAGGGGGGGACTGGGGCCAAGTCGCGTCGCTGGGAGGTCGCAGCCACGACCGCGACGCGGCCGGCTCACGTGCACACACGCATCCGGGAAAGGTCTACTTCTTTTTGTTTTTATTTTTATTTTTATTTTTATTTAACTCCGGATTTATACTCTATACCGTAAGGTACATGCAGAATGTAGAGGATAAGGGAACCATTCTGCGAGACGAAAGGTCCACTTCGCAAACGCTTATGTACCCCGTTAAGTTGGGCATCTTCTTTTCAATGACTTTCTATTGCAAAGCAAACAGCAATTTCTATATCGTGCGCGTGCCACCGCGCCCAGTAACCGCCCAGGATCCGCGTCGCTGCTCTGTGCCTGCACTCAGCAAGTCTCCGAGTCGGTATCACACACCGTCATGAAGTCCCCGGGTCTTAATGCCATGCAAGTATCTCAGAACTTGGTCCGGTTTGTGTCGCATACATCAGATTCTATCCGACTGACAAGTTTTGCCAGGCTTCAGTAATAACAACTCGGTTATGGCGCCGCTAGACATGATACCCGATGTGGCGCAAGTTCACGACCTGTATGAGAACAAGAAGATGGAGCCCAGTCGTCGGCATCACTTTCTGATTCAGCGTCCAGCGAAACATCTCGTGGGCTGATTTATATGATAATGGGGCACGCGTGAAGAGTGCTGACAGTGCGCTTGCCATCACCTTCCTGATGGCCTGGTCTCTCAGCGATAGAGAGATCCAAGGCGCGTCGAGACGGCATCTGAACGTTGCGACGAGGTCTATCTTCTTCACATTCTATGCATCACAATAAATCTCACGCGACTACAATAGATCCTAGATGCACGCGAAAAGAAAAAGAAAAAAAAGGCCGACGCATTTGATATGAACACAACCGTCTCTTCACCGATACAATACTGTACACATGATACGACGTTGCCCGATCCCAGCTACCAAAGTCCAAGTCACGCATTGGAAAAACGGCAGGCAACTTTACAAACTGGCATTTCAAAGCTGAGCATGTATCGACCGGCAAACTGGTAGAGGTCGACAGTCTTGAGATCAATGCGGATATCGGGGTATCTGTCAAATAGGACTATGCCGACGTAATTGAACTCTTCCACCCCCATGCTTCTCAGTTTTGCAAGCCCTTGGTCTTTGACGTCATGTTTATCCGCGACGGTGCACTGGAATAAGATCGCAGTGCGCTTGTAATAACAGAAGAAGTCATATGTTGGTTCCGTTGGTGATTGGGGCACATAAAGGTGGCCATCGATGAGATCACCTGTTAAGTCGGAATACAAGACCTTCGGGACGTGCTTGCGTGGGCGCACGCTGATCGACTCGAAGGAGTCATGAGTAGATATGCTCATGCCACTAGGGAGGAGGCGAGGGACATTCAACTTTTCCGTTCCGCCAGGCCCTGTTCCACATCTGCAGCGCCCGAGTCGCAGTGGCAGCCACCACAGCGCGGCGCACGTGCGCACACGCGTCCGCCACCGCGCCGAGCGCACGCGTCGCACCCAAGATTAGCCCTCCGTGAAAGTTCAGGCGTGCAGGAACTGCCTCCGGCTCAAAAGGCGTGCGTGTGGGAGGCGCGGGCACCGACTCCCCCGCACGCGCACATACACACACACATGCACCCCGCTGCGCCCGCACTAACACCGGCGCAGGCCCAGCGACAGACGTGCACGCGTCAACGCGCGGACATGCTGCAGCTAGAGCGCTTGGGGCGCACACTGCGGGCGGTGCACAGGCGTGCGCCAAGCAAGACGCAGCGTACGTCGCTCAGCCCGCGATATATAGGCAGATGTGGCAGCTGCAGGCCCGTCGCTCCCGACTCCCCCCCCTCCCCGCCGACTCCCCCTGCTCGCACACACGCTCGGTTCAGAAGCATTCAATTTCGATAACGAACAGCAAAGTAAGAAGCACAAACTAAATGGTGGTAACTTTCATTGTCCGAAATGTATGGGCCGGCCGCTCATGCGACGGCTCGAACCAAGTAGGCTAGGCATCCAGGTCCACGCTCGGCACTGCGAAAGCAAAGCAGGGCGGGGCAGAAGAAGAGGAAACAGAACACCACGGCGCGGTGGGCCCCTCCGCGAACGGGGCAGATAACTCTGCGCTTTCTACGGTAGGTATCAACGATCGACCAGCAGCGGGAGCAGGTCAAGCTCAACGCCGAGCCTAAATCACCGCCGCAACCGACGACAAGGCGCACCACGCGATGCTGCAGCAGACCGTGCGCGCAGCAGCACCTGCGCGAGAGCAACACGCTAGTCGTGCCTCTCCCACGTCGCGCGCTTGCTCCAATGCGCGTCCTGGAACGTCCGGAACGTCGCCGCAACCTGCGCGTCGCCCTCCGTCACGTCGTCGTTCACGCACAGCAGCACCACCTCGTGGTTCTCGCTCAGCCGCTCCATCACGTCCGCCGTCTGCTGCGGATCCTCGAGCCGCTCAAATGACGCCGGTGTGTACCCTGCCGCCCCACAGTCAGTCGCGCACTCAGCGGAGCGAGGCCAGACATACCCATCACGTAGCGATAGCGCTGCAGCAGCTGCAGAATCCACGCCCGCAGGTTGCGCTCGCTCGCGGTGCCCATCACTGCACCGAGCGAAAAGTCGCCGTCTTGCCACCGCTCGACGAGCGGCAGGTGCGGAATGTCGTCGAGGCCTTCGTAGCTTGGCCCCCGTCCCGGGACGAGCGGTAGCTTCCGCGCAGGGTGCGGGAGGAATGCTGCGTTCCCGAGGTCGCCGCTCTCGCGGACAAGCGCGGAGATCACTGTAGGCGTCGTCAGTGGCGGCGGCGGACATCAAAATTAAAATGAAGCCGCCAAACTTGGCGGATATCAGGGAAATCAAAGACCATCAAGACATACCACAGTCACCACATTCGACGTCTTTGAACGCGATGTGCTTGAATACGTCACTTGCGCGTTCAAAGCCCGCGAAGCACTGGTCGTAGTTGATCCGGCAAGTGGGCAGCTCGTCCTCGGGCACATCGGGCGTCGACGACTGGAAGCGATCGCCCAGATCCGCATACGCGTACCCGTCCATAGAGGCTTTACATCAGCATCAATGAGCAACACGAACACAGACGCGAGAGCCAGCGGCGGGTGCACTCACAAAACACATACGACGTGCTCCCGAGCCCGCCCTTGACCCCGCTGCGCGCCAACGCCCTTTCGACACGCTTACGCTCGAGCGTGCTGCGCCACGCGCCGCGCACATCCATCTCGCGTTCGTCGTCCCATACTTCCCATTCGCCGCCAAGCTCCTCCCAGGCCGTGCGCCCCTCCCACGCGCCCCAACTGTCGTCGAGCGCACCGAGGCGGCCAACGACCCACGCCCAGAGCAATGCCTCCCGCGCGCGCTCGACGATAAAGTGTGCGTGGAGGAAGAGCGTGTTGATGTCCGATGGCGCGCCGGGGCCAGAAGTCTCGCGGAAACGATGTGATGAGCTACGCGCGAACGCGCCCGGCCAGATCGTCTCAAGCTCGGCGAGCATCGCGGAGGACACGATCTTTGCCTGGTGCATCACATACGGGCGCTCACGTGCGCCGAATCGTTCACCTGCGAGGAAGAAGTCGAGAGTGAGCACGCGGCGTGGAGAGAAGAAGGGGTTCACGGACTCAGCATGTAGTTGGACTCGCCCATGCCGCGCCATTCGCCCATGGTCTCATGCGTCGGTCGCGACGGAGGAACTTTGAGCCAGGCCTCCATGTGCAATACGATACCGTAGGCTAAACGCCACTGTGGATGAGAGTGGCCCTACGAAACAATCCGGACGCGCGCACCAGAAGTGTAGAAGCTAGCCGGCGTCATGGGGCGCATCATGTACAGGTCATCGTTCTTGGCCAAATACTGTTCAGCCTGATTGGCGGCCACCAATGGGGAAATGCCTCACCATATAAACACTAGACGAGGAGCGCGTTAGACCATATGCCAAAGATCGTCAACGGCGAGATGCTCACAAATAATCAGATATATCCGGGACATGGCCAAGTTGCGTCTCGATAGCCAAGCTGAAACCTGGGATCAAGACACGACGTCATAGGCACAGACAGCGGGACACACCTGTTGAAATTGGTCCCCTCGTATGAAGAGAATATTTGGGCATGGTGCACGACGTCCAAGGACACAGCGCCGTCCTTCCAGCCGGAGTGGGTGTGCTTACCTAGGTCGAGCCACTGAGGGATCTGGCCGAGGCGCCAAGAGGCGGACAAGGTGAGGTTTGGGGTGGTGGCGGGGACGGGGAAGTCTGATGTGAGGAGGCGGAAGTGGCCGATGTACTTGCGGAAGTTTGCGAGGACAGAGCGGAGGGAGTGGCGGAGCTCATCGTGGTTCCTGTGACAGAGGAGGTCGGCCCCCGCGCGCACGCGGCCGAAGAGGGAAGCAGGAAGGATGGGACGCACCGGTAGAGACGCACTTCTGAAACGGCGCCAGTGGGCCGCCAAGGGTCGTCGTCGGCATAGGTGTCTTGGGCATCGAGTTTGGCGTCGAGCTCGAGGGGGTCGGAGCCGTTGACCCATGTCCAGAGAAAGTCGAGTTTTGGGACTTGGGAAGAGTAACAGAGATCGCCTTGGGAATAGTAGGCGTCCAGACAGGAAGAAGGAAGATCGACGACGGGCTTCAGGGTGGGTGCAGGGCCGGGAGCAGGGAGGAGGGACGTCTCGAAGGGGAGGTAGGAGGTGTGGAGGGACGAGGTGGCCTCTGGAAAGAGGTCAACGTCGAGATCGTCGAAGTCGTCGTCATCTGAGTATTGGAAGGACTGTCTGAGGAGGACAAAGAATGTGAGGACTGAAGCACTGAAGAGAACGGCGAGGAAAACACGGCGACGAGAACAAATGGAGGAGGAAATTGGAGCCTTCTGGGAGGGGGGGAAGAGGGCGAGGGGAATGTAGTCTGCGGTATTAGGGTAGGGCATGGTGGTAGAGAAACATGCAGCGGTGGGGCCGGGAGGGATGGGCAGAGAGTTCTTAAGAACTAAGATTGCAGATTGCCGCACTGCGCAGACCCGCAGCAGC
>NW_012133398.1:0-1175 GCF_000313525.1 Fibroporia radiculosa | reverse complement strand
GAGAGAGAGAGAGAGGGCGGTGAGGAGGAGGAGGAGGAGGAGGAGGAGGACCGTGACAAGGGCTTATGTCGCTGGTCGCTGGTCGTGTGACGTGCAGAGGGAAGGGACGAGGCGAAGAGTTGGGCGAGTTGGGCGCGGGCTTGCGGCGGACAGGCCTCCTTGGCACGTCACGGTCCCGACAGATCGCCCATTCAATCTCGCTGTGCCTGTCGGCTCCCCTCGGCATCTCCGGCCCCGCGACTGCGCACACGACCCGCCCCCGTTATCGCACGCCCATGTGGCGGCACAGACGGCTGCGCCCCACTCTGCCGACATGCCGACACGATGCCGGCGTCCCTCGATCTCGGCGCGCGCCTCGTATCCGATCGCGGCGAACGCTCGCGTCACTACTAGTCCCAGTGTATACGCTATGCACGTCTGTATAACCAGTGTCTTTTCCAAGTACAAGTACTTGGTACAACCTCGAATGTTTGTAAAGATACAGTGCAGAGCAACAGCACAGCCTAGAGAACAGACAACCTCAATCACTGCAACACGCCCAGAGCCTCAGCTCACTCCATCTCCTCGTCTCCCCCCGTCTTCTTCTCCCTGTTCAAGAACCCTATCATCGCGTGCCATCAGCACCGCACAAACATGTAGAACACAACACCATACCTTTGAATTTCTTGTTGTGAACCTTCTCGCGCTCCTTGTCCATCGTTCGCAGCCGGCTCAGCTCCGCATTAATCGCTGCCGCATCTGTCCCACCCTCATTCAGCCCCCCCTTGCCCACCGCAGCAGCCGGCCAGACCCATACGCACCTGCCTCGTTCTTCTTCAGCAGCTCTTCCAGAATCTTCTCCGCCTTCTCAAAGTACCCCGTCTCCCCCAGCGCCTTTGCCTTCCGGAACAGCGCCTTGTAGTTGTTCTCGTTCTGCGCTATCGCCTGCCCAGTCCCAGTCAGTCACCCCCCGTCCACACACTCTCCCGCACCAGCGCACACCACGCACCTTGTCCGCCGTCTCGATCGCCCGCTTCCAGTTGTTCTGCCTCAGGTGGCACGCCGACATGTTCGAGTAGATCTTCTCCAGCATCTCGTCCGCCTGCCCGCACACGCCCATCAGCTGCGCCTCGCACGCGGCCTCCGCCCGCCGCAAAGATCCACAAGCACGCACCTCAGTCTTCGGCTTCTCCGTC
>NW_012133397.1:25873-26946 GCF_000313525.1 Fibroporia radiculosa | reverse complement strand
CCTGTCCCGCCCATCCCGCTCCGGTCCGCGATTGGAATCGTTACAGACTTCCCGTCTGGTCGTACGAGTGCGTCCTTTTTCCCGGTTCTTGCTCTTGTTGCGCGAGTCCTGACACGTGTCTTAGCGTTCTCGTCCGAGTCTCCCACCTCCGAGTTCAGGGCGATGACCGAGGCCCAGAAGGAGCTGTGCGACATGCTCGGGATCTCGATGGACGATCTCAGAGGAAACCACCCGTCGCGGCGCCAGTCCATGTCGGCGGTTTACAGCACGAGGAGCTCGCTCCTCTCGCCCAGGAGGCGCAATTCGGACGGGCTGTTGAGTGTGTGCACGCCGGCGAGTGCGCGAACCCATTTTTAACTATAATTCACGACGTAAGGTCTGGTGCCTCCTCGCCGCATGCGGCGACGCTGACGCCGGCTCACCGATTTCAAGACGACACCTTTTATTTCGATATTTATCCCCCCCTCATTGCATAGTTACATAGTGTAGTGCCTATCTGTACATGGCTCCTTTCCGGTGTTTGTCACACTCGCTCCTTACGCATTTCCTAACTTAGTCCTTCTGACGGACATGTCCATGCAGCTGATCCAAAACCGCATATAATGCATGTTTGTTGCTACAGTGAATAACTGATACAGATACCATTACTTCTACACGCGAGCAAGATGCAGCACAGCAAGACGAGGGTGAGAGTACGAGTGAAAGTGTCTGGTGGGTATACTCAGTGGCGGACGCGCTTCCGTCGGATCTGGATATCGTTCATTTGAGTCTCCTGCGACGCTGGCGGGGAAGCCGCGGCCTCGTTGCTCTCGATGTGGGGTGTTTCGGGCTGCATCGACCCTTCCCCAGACGATCGTCCGCGCTTACGGGAAGGAATAGGTGTGTGGGGTGAACGGGGACTGACGATTTGCGCCATCTCTGGTTCCGGTTCCGATTCCAGTTCCAGTTCCGGCCCTGGCTCTGGCTCGGGAGTCGTAGTGAGGGGACTGATGGGCGACCGTGTGGCTGACCTCGTCCTGCGTACTGGTCGTGGTCGAGGTCGGGCTTTCGGCGTGACGACCTCGGTGGTGTGT
>NW_012133397.1:0-25693 GCF_000313525.1 Fibroporia radiculosa | reverse complement strand
TCAGCCTCCCCTTCTGCGTCGGTATCGGGTTCCGCCGATCCCGCTGCCCGACCGCGTGTTTTCCGCCTTGATCGCTGGGGAGGAGCTTGGGGGACGGCGGCGTGGTCGGATTCGCCGGCCTCGTCGTCGGTCGTA
Source organism: Fibroporia radiculosa (assembly GCF_000313525.1). Taxonomy (NCBI): domain Eukaryota; kingdom Fungi; phylum Basidiomycota; class Agaricomycetes; order Polyporales; family Fibroporiaceae; genus Fibroporia; species Fibroporia radiculosa. The sequence goes on along the minus strand of NW_012133397.1, from coordinate 25,558 downwards.
ACCATTTCTGTGTTCTTCGCGCTTTTTTTCACTGCTCTAGCTTTTCCACCGGACCCTGGACGCCCAGTCAGACATGAGCGTGTTGGTTCATTGAGCATAAAGGACGATTACCTTTGTCTTTTGACATAGCCGTAGCAAGTCGTTTTTCATAGGCGCGGTAGGGGTCCCATGGCTTGGCAGTGGCAGAGATTTCCAACCTACCTTGAGCAATCACTTGGTCAAGGTGCGCTTTGCTGCGTGCGAGATGTAAGCGAATCAACAGTCTGGGCTGATACGGTCACATACATTGTCAGGGCATCGCGGCTGTCGACACTGGAGAGCAAGGGAAGCAGGGCTTTGAAAAATAAGATAGCGCGGTTGCGGGCTTTTTTGTTCTTGCTCGATTCATAGGTCACGAGTTTCTTCCCTATCCACGATAGCGCGGTAGTGTGTATCTTGACAATATGAGGTCCATCCAACTTCCGGACGATAGATAGCTGGGCACCACGAATGACAAGGCAGGATGCAAGCAGTTTTGCGAGTGCGACCGTGTGATCTTCTGTGTGGACGATGCCTTCAATGACAAGGGTGAATGACTAGGAAAGATCGTCAGTATACTCTCAGACCTTCCAAGTAGGCTCGCGACTGACATCACTGAGAGCCTGGCAAACAATCTCTACAACCACGGCACCATTGTCCTTATACATGCCTTCTTCACGGAGAATCTCGACGATCACTTTCGAGCACATATCGAACGCAGGACCAAGACGACCGTAATGTGTGAGGATGGTGACAGAATGCCGGAAGTGAATGACGCCGGCGCGAATCGCGCGCAAAAAGGTCGCAATTACCCCCATGAAAGCGTATTCCTTCTCAAGTTGCGAACGAGACGTCGGGCGAGCGACTATCATCTGGTGAGTGTCGTTCCGTTATGTTCCAGAGAAACATTGCTCACCTGAGTCCTTGCCGCCATGTTGCCTCCGCTTCCCAGAACCGCCCTTGGTTTGTTTCGCGTTGACATCGTCGCCTGACTGGCTGCCATCGCTCTCTTCATCCTCTTCACTGCCACCAGCGGGCGCAGGTACGGAAAACTCAAGTTCGTCAGCATATCGCTCGATTTCTGCTTGGATGAACCCCGCGCATCGATATTGGACCTCATCGTCCAGTGATAATGGAAGAGAAGCGGTGGGCAAACGAGAGCCGTCTGAAGCCATCGATTGTGCCGGACAGAACAGGATGTGGAGGTTCATGAGGTTCTGGAAAGCCTAGATATGAAAGGTTAGAAGACCAATCAATGTAATAGGACAATAGTTATATGTACCGCTCGTCGAACACCTTCAGCGGTGTTTGATTGCGTACCAACAGCAAATTCAAGAAGCTTTTCAATGAGAGAGTCACGCTGTTCGCGCAGCCGATTTTGAAACTGTTGCTCTGCGGAGTTGAGGTCGACAGCAGCGGTCAAATTTCGAGCTTTCCATATGATATGCAGCGCCAGGACGTGAAGCGCTCGGTCTACCATCTACATGTGTCGGTGATCAGCAACATCAACATAACCAGACGTGCGAGCCTACCAATTCTTCTTCCTTGTAGCCCAGTCTTCCTCGCTCAGTTAGCGCGCTCAGAATATCCCATGCGCTGCTCTGTTTACCACCTTCGTCCTCCTCCATCCATGCTGTCATATCTCGGATACCAACCAGAGCTCCAAGGCGTGCGCAGATGGCATATAGGCACAGGACCTCATCCTCGCTGAACGAAGCAATCTCGATTTCGTCACGTCCCGCAATGGCATCGCGGAGTGACGTCGCTAGCTCGTCTTCAAGTTCGATAATTTTTGTACTGTTTGTGTTCGAAAGACTGGTAGCATCCATCATATATCGAATAGTAGCAACAGTATTAGTGAGCACCACTGGTGAAGAATGTGAGAGAAATTGCTTGTTTATATCTTCCCAAATATTAGCATAAGCCTTGATGCGTTATCAGCGAATACAACCATTGTCCATAACAAATAAGCACGCACCGTCATCATCCGCATCTCCAGATAAAGATCAAGGTTCATGAGCTGGGGCAACAATAACACATCCGCCATCCGATTGTCGTCTGTCTGATGCTTTACAAAGAGCCGAGGGAGTGCCTTGATAAGTGCCCTCGTAATAGCTGAATCAAGAGATTCATCTTCTCCCTAAGTTCCGAACGTTTAATAATCTGGTAGAACGGCAGCCAGCCGCATTCGCATTTCCATACCTTTTTCGCACCCACAACATCCGCTCTAGCTTTTCGAAGCACAGCAATGAGCATTTCCAGTAAGACAGCCTCTTCGGATTCCTCGAGCCTCCATGCTTCGTCAATGCCGGTGCCCCCAATACCCGAATCTTGGCCACCGGTAGAAGAGTCTTCCCCACCTGCAGAATGATCGAGAAGAAGCATATCAAGCAGCTTGTCCCAGTCGCGCAGAGGCTCAAGCTCATCCCACAATGCTTCCACTGCCAACGGGACACGGCCTTTCCGCTCAGATCCAAGCAGAGTGGTAACCTCCTGTAGCTTCGTCCGCTTTGAAGGTCCTTCGCCCAAGTCGTTCTCGTCATCCTCCGAATCGACGTCCGAGGCAGCTTTATCTAGCGCACGTCCCCATTTAACAAGCAGAATGCCGAGAGCCTTGAATTGTATTCGCTGCCTGTCTCGCGAGTTGGGTTTCTTACCCACCAGGCGCTCTTCTACGCACTCTTCCCAGACACCGCGAACGAATCCTCCAACAGCCTTGCGTACACGTGCTTCCTCGTCGAAGAGGAGAAGGCAAAGGCGCTCGCGCTGCTCGTCCTCAAGGAGCCCGTGGCCGTCGATCGCTTGTAACACTTGGACAACCGCAACCCGCACAGGTAGTTCCGTGTCACCCACAGCCATTTCCACCAATCGTGGCTTGAACCGTTCGGTAAAATGCTGCAATGCTGCGGCACCGATGTAGGCTGTCTGGTCATACGCCAACGCGAGTGCTCTCACAGCCTCGAGGCGCACCTGGGTCTGCGCATCCGAGAGCACCCATCCCACATACCGGAGATAAGCGCCATCTAAGAAGTGTGCAGGATACTTCTTGAACCACAGCCCCATCGCTCGAACACATTCCGAACGGATGTTGGGATCTAGGTCACGGTAGCGATGCACGAAGACGCTGGACGAGACATCAGCACACCGGATCGGGATCAGCAGAACTACAAACACCTACCCATCAACGAATTCTTTCAGGAATTCGGCAAGGTTAGCCCGCCGTTCTCGTATTTCGGCAGCTTTACTTTCGAGCTCCTTCTCGCGCGCGGTGCCACCTTTACCCTTATTCGCAGCCGCCTTCCGCTTCCGCTCTCCTTCGCGCTGCCTTCCTACAACCTCCGCCTCCTTCTCCACGGCCGCCGCGACGTCGCATAGGGCAGTCTCCACTTCAAGGGCAATGACTGTTGCCGTGTGCCGGAAGCTGCGAAGTTGGGACGACGACATCGCAACAACCCAAGTCTGCAGCGTTGCCATGAGATCCGACGTATATAGCGAGCCGAGCTCCGCTGACGATGCGATCAAACGCTCGAGAAACTCAGAAAGAGAATTGCGGAATCGTTTGAATACAGGCAGCTTGGACGTCAGTGGGTAGATGGGGGAATCGTCCTGGAAGCAGACGTTGTCAGCAGAAGATGAGGTCACGTACGAGTAAATGCACCTTCTTAAGCCCCTCTGTGAAATTATCCAGGGCATCCACAACTCCATCATAGTCCACTACCTCGTCACCGTTCACGGTGTCGTTGCAGCCACACGTACGGAGGATACAGTTGACAAGTTCTGCTAGACTGAGGCCCGGGGCTCGCGAAAGAGACTCCAAATAGTCCTCTACGGTCGACTGCAGAGCAGCCGCAGGGTTCATAATAGCATCTATGCACAGTCAAAAATCAGGCTCAGTGCATGACCACTGCCATCGAAACGCACTGAAAAGGGGGTTGTCTCCCGAGATCTTCGTGTCTTGTGCGACCTTCTCCGCGTCGAAGCCTGCGGCTGCGGCGGGGTTTTGCCTGGCCCTACGCGTAGTTGTAGTTGGCTTCGTAGTAGTCTTCTTGGGTTTTGGAGCTGATACTTTTGCAGGGGCTTTGATCGCCACGCTCTTCTTCGCGACGCGCGGTTTCTTCGCAGGCGGAGGCCCCTTCGGTTTGCGGCCAGGTTTTGAGGGAGACTTCTGCTTTGGTTTCGGCGCGTCGAACTCGTCCTCTACATCTGCCGCATCGTGGTCCGAGCCGGTGTCTGGCGAATCGCCCTCCTCGTTGTCGCTAGCATCTGTGGTTTCGTCGGAACGTTTGCGCTTCAGGAGGGTGCTGTCGACTGCAGCAACGCGTCGGTGAGGGGCGTTGGGGGAGAGGAGCGCGACGCACCAGAAACAAAATGCGACCTCTGCTTTTTCTCCCGCTGCGACCTTCGCGGCTCCTGTGAACTGTCGACGTCGGCCATGACGGACGCGTGTTTAGAGTAAATGTCGCGTGGAGGACGCGCCGTTCGTGACCGTCGACCGTGTATCAGGAACACCTGTGGCGGGGCTGATCGAGCTCGCTTATCCATTACGTAATGTCAACCAAGTGCTTATCGGAAATAATCCTTCGGTATCGTCAATTGGCGTCTAATCTCCTTCTGAAGTTCGACCATCGTACAAACCCTTGCGCTTGCTACTGTGCTCAATCTACACTGCTTGAGTGTTGCTGAGACAATCTTCCTGACGATCGCAACATTTCAAAGCATTTTCAACGCTATGAGCCATCCTGAAACTCAACTACATGGCGGGATCTGGTACACGTCCTATCGGAGAGCCATCTAATATTACCCCTGCATCGGCCACTCAAAGCGCATCGTGATGTGGTCTGAATTGTGACAGGCTCAAGCAAGGAACAAAGGAACATAGCGCCACGCTTGTGGGTGGCTTTGACTTGTGGGTTCTGTCTGGCTACTCTGAGTCTGATCTTACCAGGACTTGTGTTACTGACATTTGCGCTGCTCCTGCACGACTGCGTTGCGATCAAACTCCACCTGCGTTCGTTCCGACTGCGCTCTCCAGCATTGAGGTAGGGACAGGTTGAAACCCACTCACTGCGGTAACGGTACACGAGGCAGGTGCATTGGCCACACCTTTCATCAATTGTCTCTCGCCGCACGCGCGTGTCCCCGGACCGCAACCAGCTTTGGCCACACCGCCACTAATGGGCCACAGTTTCTCTGTACTTGCTCATAAACCGACAACAATGGTTCCGCTCAGTCCATTCATCTCCTCCCTGGCCACCCTACACACTCTGTGGCTCATTCATCCCGCCTGGCCGCGCGCGTGTTCTTTCAAACTCAAGTCCTTTTAACGATGCCTGCCCGCGCGTCATCCTCCTCAACACCGCTCCGTTCCTCATCTGCTCTGCGCAAGAGAGATTCGCTGGGGCAGCCCGTCTGCAGAAGCCCCCTCTCACAAATCAACTCGAACAGCCAGCCTCTGGCGTCAACTAGCAAGTGTAGAATGAGCAGCAAGATCCGCTGTCCCCCAAGTCCCATCAGAGTCGATGCTGGCGTCGACCGCTCAACTATCCGTCCCGTTCCGTCTCCGAGGCACTTCGTCTATCAAATACCGAGCCCGTCAAGCCTGCGTCCGCCTGCGTCGTTGCCCGGCTCTGTCTACCAAGCGTCTCCAGTGCCAAGTCTGACTCGCAAGCTGTCGCAAATATACCTCGGCCAGGAAAAAATAGCCAAAGCGCCCCCCACAAAGGGACATGTGCGTGCGGCAACAGTCTCGGGTTACAAGCCCCAACGTCTTGGTCCCTTTAAGTTGTTGGACGCACTGCCCCACGGCATATACGGCAAGGGCTACGTTGCGCGCGATACTGGCTCAGGACGTGTTCTTTGCACTCGCGTGTTTGAAAAAAGCAAAATGCACGGCGACGCAAACTTGGCACATGCCCTGCTGACAGAACTACTGTGCTACAAGCGTATATCGACACGGCCTAAGGCAGACAGGGCGTTCCTCATGGAGCTACATGGCGTGCTGCAAAACGAAGAGCAAGTGGTATTTGCAATGGTAAGCGCGTTTAGCACACTGTATAGCATTCCGTGTACTAAGTTTGCAGCCTTTGATGCAATGTGATCTGTTGTCAGTGATTCGAGGACACGAGGACAGACAGCGGACGCGCTGGTGGGTTGCCCAAATTGTTTGTCGTTTCCGCCTTCCGTATCATTATGGCACTCGTTGACTCGAGCACGTCTACAGGCACTTGGCATCCAGGCGCTACATGACATGGGAATCATCCACCGCGACATCAAGCCCGAGAATATACTGCTGGACGCGCGTAGCGATACGATTCGCATCACCGACTTCAATGCAGCGTTCTTGAGCCCAGGGAGTGTCCCCCTTGAGCACGGCGAAGTGTACACCCAGGAATTTGTGGGGAGCAAGCCGTATTTGGCGCCCGAAGTTGCGCAGCGTCTGTGGTACGGCAAGATGGTCGACTGGTGGGCGCTCGGATGCACGATGTTTGATCTTATCTCAGGCGAGGTTAGTCTGAGCATATGATCTCGGCTGGGGAGTGGGTGCAGTGTTGACGTTTCATTTTGCGGTTGCGTAAACGAATCCAGGTACTGTTCCCAAATGAAGCACAGCGTGCAAAATATCTCAAGTGGGACCCCAAGAAAGAGGGCACTTCGTTCCTGAGATGGGTGACCGATCTGAGTCGTGAAGAAGAGAGCGTTCTGGTGGGGGTAAGGAGTTCCAAATTTCATCCGCAGTTCTCGTCGGACTCATGCCGCCATGCAGCTTCTGAACAAAAGCCCCCGTTGCCGGTTCCAATTGAAGGACCTCCAACGGCACCGTTACTTCGTAGACGAGAAGGGGTGCGTGAGCGCATGGTCACTGAATTACCGGTCATTTGACTGATGAGCTGTTGCTGTCATATAGAATCAACGTCTTCGAGACGCTCGAGGCTCAGACCCATTGGATACCTTCAGGTTGGTCATTCAATGCAACCTGAGCCACTCGGACAGTTTTAGTGACTCCCTTTATGTAGCTACGGCGGGCATCCCGGAAGACAATAGCTCAGATACTAGCCCAGAATTGGCGTTGAGGCCGCTATACCAATTCGCGGCCCGGCCAAGTCGAAGCGGCACGGATGGGCTCCATGATTTTGGAGAATTTGCATGGGTAAACCCAGGCGGGCTCTGGGGCTTGTTGTGACAGCTCATGTCCGCGATGAGCGGGCCCGGGGTCTATTTTTTTTATTAACTTATGACCTTTGCATGTGGCCACCGTTACTGTTTTAATTTTAATCAAGTGATATACGCTAGGAGCATTTACTGCCGAAAAGCTAAGTTCTGTGTCGCATGGGGTAACGGTGTCTTCCCTTCCTGGCTGGGCTGTTTGACTGCAAGCGTGAATAAGCAAAGACCGGGTTGGGTGATGATCACAAGGGTATTGGCCGATGTTTTCATTTCCGCTAGCCCACGATGGGATCTCTTTGACCGTGGCTTTTGGGGACCGATCGGGACTGAATGCGTTCAATTTCGATATTTATGTTTGATCTCCGAGGGCGCCACGTCTGGGTGATTGTTTCCGCGCGTTGAAACTCAGCAGCGGCTCTCCGTGTCGTAAATGTCCTCAGCGGTGGTAAAGCGTTGGGTTGGACGTCCGAGGCCCAAGGAGCCCTGTGCGCGCGCACTCTCGACGGAGGCGAGGAGGAATATGCTGCTAGGACAAGGCCGGCGAGCGGAGCCTGTTGGGCTTTGGGGTCTAGGCGCAGCGGCCGGATTGGGAAAATTTGATAGCGCAGTGGTGTCGCGCGCCGCGAGGCTATTGAACTCCAGATGATGATCGGTTCAGCACCGCGTACTGCGCGCGCCCCCGCGACCAAGCCCACTGAAACAGCGCGAGCGGGGTCCTTGTTTCCGAGGCAACAAGAGTCGGCATCGGCGTGCGGGGAGCCTGCGACGGCTGCAGACGCGGGAGAGAAAGGAAGAGCTGAGAACTCGGCGCGGGCGGTCGCCGCGGTGCTGGCAAGCTAATTTTAAGTAAGTAAAGAAACGCGAACACGGACGGATGATGTCTGTCGTTCGTTTCACGATGCGGCTCGGATGCGCCGGATTTTTTGAGTTGTCGACGGCCGGGCGAGAGGCCAGGGACAGGAGGGGGAGCGAGGGCCCGTGCGAGTGGACGGATCGCCGATAGACAAGCGCCAGGGTCGGGCTGGCCCATGTCCGTCACGGTCGTCGGCCAGTCCTCGTCCTGGCTTCTGCCGCCTCGCACATGAAACCTTAAAACCGTATTCCTCCATCCCTCGCGCCTCTTTCTCCCTCGCCCCCTCGCCCACCCTCTTTCGCCCTCTCACGTTCGTTTAATGAATCCCCCATGCCCGACCGCACTCCCCCGTCAGCCCGTCTGCGCTCAAAAACGTCTGACTTCTCCGACCTCCTTCGAGGAAAACATCCCGAGTCCCATGTCCCCTCTCCTCCACCACTCTCCGAGCCCGACCACTCCCCCGCAAAGGGAAAATCCAAAATCTCCTTCTTCGGGCGCAGGCGTAAAACAAGTTCTGCCTCCCCTTCCTCCGCTCGCTCTGCAGTATCCAACCTGCGTTCTCCGCAAGACGAGGATGTCCCACCACTGCCCTCATCTTTCGACCCGACCAAACTGCATACCACGTAAGTCTTGTCATTCTCACTGCCAGTCATCTGTCGTTGTGGGTCCTCTTCGCGACGCAGGAAGCGGGGCGTTGACGAGCGAAGGCATGTGCTCAACAAAAGCTGCGTCCTGCCTGAGCCATCCGCTCGGTCTATGCGGGGCTACATGGACATGCGAGTGTGGGCTCATAGACTCCATGTCACGCTATCCGAACCGGTCTCGCAGTGATCCATTGCGAAGCGAGTATTGCCTAAACGTCATCGTCATCAGCTATGTTATAGAAGCTCATAACCAACATCGGCTTCTCTGTAAACCTACCGGCTCCAACTTTCGGTCCTTATTGTTGAGCTATGGGTTCTCTGCATATTTGTCATCATCTCTTCTCCACGCTCCCAGGGTGTTAATTCTTCCTATTGAGGATACCATACCCACTCACACGTCCGATTCTATAGGAATGCGAGTAGGCCCTCCATGTCTACGCCATCATCTCCTTCCCTCAAGGTGGCTCCCAACACAGCTCTCCCTTCCTCCTTTGGCCATGTGTCCCAGCTCATGCCATCCAAGAGCGGCGATCATGCCAGTTCCAGTCACTTAGCCGAGTCATCTAAGCAAGGGACGTCCTCCATTCCCAAGCCTGCCGCTCGCCATTTGCGTCCTCGGCAATCTACATCATTAGAGACAAGCAGACAGAGCAGTGACAGTACCAGGCTCACTCGCAGCGTCAAGAAAGCTTACTCTGGGACAAACCGTCCAATTATCACGGTGTCGGCAGCCCCGCCTACTGTGGAGGAAGAGGTACATGCGTACAGCGCACCACGAAATCCACCATCTCCTCCAATGCAACGGTTTGCTCCCATGCAGAGTTACTCTAGACAGAATGACCGTGACACAGCAGGTTCTCCGGAGTCAGTGCCGTCATCTCCCACGAGTCCCCGGTCAGTACAGTTCTCACCGCGTCTGCCGGCTGGCGATAGCATTGGCAAGAGATCACAAAGATCGTCGGGATACGGTGACCTCATGCGAGCGCATACAGAGCTCAGTACAGATGACACGCTGCCCTCGCGTATGAGTGTGAGCAGCTCTTCGAGTGCGCGCGATGCTTTCCTGTTCTCTGGGCGTATTTCTGGAGAAAGAATTCGGAAGCAGACAAGTACCGTCTCGAGTATTGCAAAACTGAAGCAGGAGAAGACTGCTCCACATTCCTCTCCTCGAGGTGTACTAGAGCCATCCTCCGGTTCCGTGTCGCCGGAGCAGCAAGCTCCTCGCTCGCCTGTGCTTTCCAGTCGAATTCCCGGATCGTCGTCACCGATAAAACCCCGAGGCGCACCTGTCCCGCTGCTAACGACGTTCCGGCGATCTCAGCGCATCAGTCCACCAACAGACCCGCCGCCGAGTGTGCAGCAGAGTACACCGGTATCAGACCCGGAGGAGAACGGTCAGGCAATATCTGCAATACCCACGATTCCGTCGATAGCCTCGCGTATGTCCGTGGGTCAGGTACACCAGCTTGTATTCCGTCAACGCGCCAATACTGTGTCATCCGTGGGGTCAGCGAGCACTCTTGGTCATAGCGCAGGTCGATCCGTTACGGATACACCATCCACTCCTGCTAGCGAACGTTTCGCATTCGAGACAGATACGGAGGGGCCTCGCACGCCTACGGTAGAAACGGATCCCTCGAACAACGCGGCGACTGTTGCGCACTTGCGCGAGGAGGTGAATGTGCAGAACGCAAAGTACCAGCGGCTCTCGGCATACCTTCTCACGCTCTCGGAGCGGCATGCAGTCGAGAAGCATGAGCTCATGCGACGCATTGAGGTGCTTGAACGCGAGGCGCAAAAACGCGAGCGCGAGATGACCGGCTTGCGATGGCTGGTGATGAACGCTGGCCGCCGGCGCGAGAATGGCTCAAGGTCCGAATCACCTTCGTTCTCTGCATCGGAGTCGAACTCGCCTCCAGCTGGCACTGCTGCTGCTCCAGGCAATAGCCCTCTTAACGGGGAAGAAAATGACCAGCGGGGAATGTCGATTGATTCGACACTGGATAGCATGGAGGAGGGCCTCTTCGAGCTGCAGAAGAGTGTCTCTGACCTAATCGCTCCCTTCGCGCAGAGTCCGCCCGGCTCAGATGCCATCGCAAGCCCGGCGCCCAGTGTGCGCTCGTCGCGAAGTGCTGGGCAGATGCACAGCCGGCTAAGGCGGTCAAACACCCTGCCGAACTGGATTCCGAAAAGCTCGCCTCCAGGGTCGACAGAGAAGCAGGCGAGGCTGGCGAATTCGCCCACACTTCCAGCGACGTATCTCAGCGGTCCCGGGTTGGGGCTGGACATGGACATCCCATCGATTCCATCGCTTTCGGAGACAGACGCAGGGAGCATGACGCCCGCGACATTGTCCTCAGGGTCGGGCGGGTCGTTTTTGCCAACGCTCACGGCCGCGAATACCGCGTCGTCGGGGTTGTCAGCTATCCCGGAGACTCCGCGGAGCGCCACGTTCCCTGAAGGCCGTGGCGCCGAACAGGACGGTGCATCGGATACGGAGAGAGGCAAATCAGGAGGCGGTAAGATGTCACGCGCTGCAAAGCGTCTCTCGACTGCGTCGACGTCCTCGAGAAAGTCGGCAACCGCTGGCTACGAGGGCAACCTGCGACTTGGGGCGTCGCCATCCATCGGGCAAATATTGGATCGTGCGACAGAGAAAGAGTCGAACATGGACAGTGTCCTCCGCAAATTGCGATCATATCGACCGGGCTAGCCCTCGCACTGTGTGCAAGGGCTAGCATGACCAGAATACAAGACATACCATACATTCCAAGTTCGAGTTCACGTTCGTTCTACGTTTCATAGCTTCGTTCCCGTATAATCTGAGGTAATATCATGATGGACGCGCTTTGTGTATTCATTGCGGAATGTTCCATCCATATCCGGGTCCGAGTCGATAACCCCGTCGTTCCACGCACGTTATTAGCTTTATAGATATCGCAGTAGTCCCCCTGGTTAGTAGTGTCGTTGTCGTCCTCTCAGTCTGCGTGCACCGTGCGCAATCTGGGTCTGTGATCGGCCGAGTTGTATCATTTTTAGATAGAATTTTTGGAGGCTTTGACTATATAGCCTGAATCAAAAGTCAAGCTAGAGAGTATTATGAGCAGTAGATTTCCGGCATGTGTTTCATATAAGGTTGATGTGTAAGTAGTCATAACCATTCAAGCCAGGATGTCGCCTTGTCGCGGCGCACATTATCCTTCAGTTCCCGTTCCCTGGGCAAGTTTTCGACTTGACAAAAGATTCCGCAGCTGCCAGTAGCGAGTGATCGGAGCGGCCTGAGGCGTGCCGTATCCGAGAGCGCCGTCTCTTTGAATTGATGGGCCGCATCAAGTTATCGTGCCTTGACAAAAATCTGCACAGTATCTGCGTAGAAGGATGGGTTCAATAGAAGCGACCTGTATAGCAGAAGATTCGGAAACAACAATTCTGTAATGTGATTGCACTGCTGAGGACGTCGCTGAGACAGAAGAGGTCGGAAATCTTAAATTGAGCTTAAGCTTAAGCTTAAGTTCGGGACCGGCGCAAATTACATAATTATCCTAGCCCGCTGTGGTCTACTGTGGTCCTTACTGTACCTTACGCGAACGCGTACTTTGAGTGCGTACTTTGAGTACGTACAGCGCTTGTATCCGAGTACTTGAAGGTGAAGTTCAACGGCAACCCATGTCTGCAAGATATCGGTCAGAAGAGGGTCGACCTGCGCATCTCTGTTGTGCACTTCCAGGGCGTCCCTCAGTTCTTGGCCTCCTTCAACTCGCCGCTCGCCTCCAGCATCGTTATGGGTCTGAACACACCATTGAGGAACGGGTCTGACAATGCTGACAGTGGCCACGGGAGTTATGCCCAGACACCTCCAGAGGGTCAAAGCAGGATGGACCAGGACGGGAAGAGTAGGGATGGAACCACTGGCACGCAGTCGAAGTCCGGCTCGCGTAGGAGCATTTTTAGTGAGTCATTCGTCAATTCATGTCCGCGCGCAACTCACACGATGTTTGAAGAGCGAATCAAGGCTGAATTTCAATTCCATGATAAGCTGCACAGACTTTCGTTTAGGCAGTCGAGTGCGCATGATACTGCCGCGAACTCGGAGCCAGAACGGAGCGACGAGTCTCAATCGCTGCAAGACGATAACGCCGACGAAGTTGACGAACATTCTGACGAGGAAGAGGAGGATGATGAATCTGACGGCAGTGGAGGCGAGGATGATGAGGCTGAGCCTGACGACAGTGCTGCCGAAGAAAGCGCGTCGGGCGAGTCGGGGGATGTTGCCTCGGACGCGGATGACACTGTCGCCAACTCCGCCCCCATTGTTACCTCAGATGTGGGCCGACAGAATACCGTTGCCCAGAACCATCCGACCCAGGCCTTTTTACACCCAGATCGCGATCCGCTCCGTGCCATGAAGGTAGGAACCGCATTCAGTTCTTATACTGCCTATGGTGGCCTTTCGCAGTTTGGCGTTGGCTCAGCCACTCAGGGTATCCACCCGCAAGCCAACGTTAGCGGGGGACAAATGTTGTACCAACAACCCCCCCAGCGCCCGCCGCAACAAGATCAACAGCCCCAGTGCCAGCCGCAACAGTACCAACAGCAGCCACTACAGTATCAATACCAGGTGACGCAGCAGCAGCTCCAGCACCAGGTGGCGCAGCAACAACAACAACAGTTCCGGCACCAGATGGTACAACAGCAGTCCCAGCTCCAGCGTTTGCCGCAGTCACTACAACAGCTCTCGCAGCATTTATCTGTAAATCTACAGCCGTTGACCCAGCAGCTTCCGCAGCACCATTCGCAGCCTCGTCCGCCGCCTCCTCAACAAAATATGTCACCTCCCACACAGCAGCTCCAGCAGCATCCTCCGCCGATCCGACAGCTTCAAGAACTCCAGGAGCAGTACCAGCGTCAACAGCAACAGCTCCAGAGGCTTGAGCACAATCTGGAGGCGGCTGCGAGGCGCGAGGCGCCTACGAAGTCCACCAAAGGTCCAAATCAGCCTCAAACGCAAGGCCGTGGTTCGGAGAAGCCGCAAGACCAACGTGCGGTGAAACGTTCTGTGTCTCAAAAGGATGTTCACGTTCGCATTACCAGGACCCCCGCATCGGGCGATGCTAAATCTCTAGCCTATGATCTTCTCATGGAGGTAGAGAAGACGAAACAGGCGCAGTGTAGTTTGAGGAAGGAAGAACTAGCGTTACAAAGGGAGCAGCAACAGTTGCAACTTGCGCGCGTCGAGTTGGAACGGGAACAGATTCGTGAGAGACTGCAGAAAGCAAGTCTCTGTACCCAGACACGAAGCAAGCAGCCAGTGCAGGAACGGGGATCCGAAGGCAATGTGGTAAGCCCTTGGGCGGGATATGCCAGTCCTACACCTCTGTTACAGTACACTGGTGGTGATACCCCTACGACACAGCACTTGCCTGCGATCCCGTTAGTTTTGTCCAACGTTCAGCCTTCCCCAGTTGTGACGACGGTTCCGCAATTTTTTCAGTCTGTGCCCGGATCAATACAGAGCCAATCCACAGGTGGGAGTGTCGTTAGAATGGTTCCCATGAACCAACAGATCCCGGTATCTGGGATTCCGCAAGTACACCCTGTTTCGCCAGTCCAAGTTTCGTCGCCGCAATTTAGACCCGCTGGTAATCCGTCGTAGTAGTTATATTTGTCTCCTGTCGTTCTTAGAATGCCTCTCGTTATATCGACACGACTACATAGCAGTCTCCGCATCTACCAAATAGCACCTAACCTTAATTTCACTTTGATACAGTACTGCTTAGCAATGGGACTAATGACAAGCGCTATTTTTGAAGCAATAAAATGGATACCGTAAGCGTAAAAATAATGTTGTCGATTATGTAATGAAGCGGTAAAAGTTGCCCGGCTGCATGCCCAGTTGCCCAGCCTTTTCTTCCACGCTCGACGACGACGACGACGACATCGCCCTCCTTTCCTTTAGCCTTATCTCCTTCCCTCCGCTCCCTTCCAAGCTTTGCGCTCTGTTCAGCGGCCCGCCATGAACGGGCGGGAGTCTACTCTCACGATGCGTCAACGGCTCGAGGCCGTCGACGACCTCGCAACTATCTCCCCGGTCTCTGAAGACATTATCGTAACATGCCTTCGTGAACGATTCATGTCTGACAACATCTACACTCACATTGGCAGCTCAGCGGTTGTCGCGATAAACCCACACAAGTACATTCCCAGCAATTCCGACGCCGTGTTGCACAAATATGCAGCCGAGTACCGAGACACGTCGCCCAACAAGGAGCGTCTGGGCCCGCACATCTTCCAGCTTGCCAACAATGCGTACTATCATATGCGAAGGACAACGCAGGACCAGTCGATTCTCTTGAGGTATGTTTTGCGTGATGCATACAAGGTTGGATAATGGGCTGATTATCATGAAGTGGAGAGACTGGAAGTGGGAAGTCCGAAAGCCGTCGTCTGGCCATCAAGACGCTCCTCGAGCTCAGCGTGAGCCAACCAGGCAAAAAGGGTTCAAAGCTCTCAACGCAGGTTCCGGCGGCGGAATTCGTTCTCGAGGCCTTTGGAAACGCGCGGACGCTGTTCAACCCCAATGCCTCTCGATTCGGCAAATATACGGAGCTTCAGTTCACCGACCGAGGCCGCCTGTCAGGTATGAAGACTTTGGATTATTACCTTGAGCGTAATCGTGTCGCCGCAGTCCCTTCCGGGGAGCGCAATTTCCACATATTCTACTACCTCGTCGCTGGTGCTTCGGCTGAAGAGCGACAACATATGCACCTCACCGAGAAAACGACGTTTCGTTATCTGGGTCAGCGGAATGTTGGTGCCCGTGGGAATGCCGGCCGGAATGAGGATGCCGTGCGGTTTGAGCAGTTGAAGATGGCTCTGAAAAACGTTGGCTTCTCGAAACGGCATGTTGCGCAGACGTGCCAGCTAGTAGCTGCGATCCTTCATTTGGGGAATCTGGAGTTCACCATCGACCGAGCGCGTAATGAAGAGGCGGCCGTCGTGCGCAATACCGATGTCCTCGAGATTGTGGCGGATTTCCTGGGCGTCCAACCTTCGACTCTAGAGACGGCACTGACCTATAGGACGAAGCTAATGAAGAAAGAGCTGTGCACCGTGTTCCTCGACCCCGATGGCGCTTCAGATAATCGGGATGAGCTCGCTAAATCCCTGTACGCGCTGCTCTTCGCCTGGTTGAACGAATACATCAATCAGAAGCTGTGCCGCGACGATTTCAACACGTTCATTGGACTGTTCGATCTGCCTGGTCCCCAGAATCTAACGAGCCGACCGAATTCTCTCGACCAATTCTGCGTCAATTTCGCCAACGAACGGCTGCACCACTTCGTTCAGAAGCGGTTGTTTGAGAGTCACGTCAGCGAGTACACGAATGAGGGGATCTCACGCCTCGTCCCTCAGGTTCCCTACTTCGACAACTCGGAATGCCTGCGGCTGTTGCAAAACCAGCCCGGTGGCCTGCTTCACATCATGGACGATCAGGCTCGTCGTATGCCGAGGAAGACTGACCAGACGATGGTCGATGCGTTTGGGAAGCGATGGGGAAATCACTCTTCATTCAAGATAGGCGCGATAGACCGCTCTGGATGCCCGACATTCACTGTGAACCATTTCAGTGGCCCTGTCACATATTCGTCAGAGAACTTCCTCGAGCGAAATCTGGATGCACTTAATCCTGACTTCGTCTCGCTGCTTCGAGGCACCAGTGCGACTGCGGATGCACCTTCCACTGATGGGTCTGGGTCGACCAATCCGTTCATTCGAGGCCTCTACACTGCGAAGGCGATTGCGACACAGGCTCATCCTCGCAATGAGGAAACGATCGTGTCTGCCCAGCAACCGGTCAAGCCGATGCGCGCTCCTTCCACACGTCGAAAAGGTACTATCAAACGTATGCCTACAGTACGTGAGGGTGATCTCGACGAGAAGGATAAGGACGACGAGGAGCCACTTGGGACTGCTGTACTTGCAAACGGCCCCCCATGTGTCGCTGGCGAGTTCCGCGCGGCCCTAGACACCTTGTTCGAGACGTTCGAGGAGACCCAGTCTTGGTATGTATTCTGTATCAATCCCAACGATTCACAACTACCGAATCAGCTGGAGGGTCGCTCTGTCAAAGCCCAAGTCCGTAGTTTAGGTCTCGCTGAAGTCTCGAAGAGATCCGCTTGCGAGTTCGAAGTGAACATGACCCCGGATGAGTTCGTGTCGCGCTACAACGCGCAGTTGATTTCGTCGAACATCATTGAAGGTGAACCGAGGGAACAGATTGCGCAAGCGAGGACTGCGCTGGGCTTACAGGAGAAAGATATTGTTCTTGGTACGAATAAGGTATGAAATCCAATCTCGTTCATGATTCGATGCCCTAATCGTATTATCAGGTCTTCCTCTCGCACGTCGCCTTCCGTGCCTTCGAAGATGATCTCCGATCGAAAGATACTGAAGAACAGAAACGGAATAGGTTGCGCGATGCCGAAGCTGAAGCTGGTCTCGATCCTAGAGGGTTGCATGATCCATACGCCCCGTACCAAGCACCTGGTGCCGAATCGCCGTATGAGGGCGGATATAATGATCCTTTCGGACAGTCTAACCAAGCACTTCCTCTTGTGCAACATGCCTCTCCTTTCCAACGCGCCGATATGTATGACGACTTTGACGAGCGCAAGTCGCTACGCAGCGATGATTTCGATGGCCGAAGCGCGTACACTAGTAATCGCGACAACGAGACCGTTTCAAATTATGGCACTGAGTCTTATGCGCCGTCTCGCAATATGTTCCAGGATGCGGATAAGAAAGGTTTGCTGGAAAAAGAAATTATCGCCGGCGAAGTGCAAGACGGTGAGACAGCGGAGGTCCTCAGGGAAAGCTCGGTCCGCAGGAAGTGGGTAGCGCTATGTTGGATCTTGACGTTCTGGATTCCTACGCCCTTCATGCGGTGGTTCGGTCGGATGAAGCGTCCTGATGTTCAACAGGCGTGGAGGGAAAAACTAGCTATCAACATGCTCATTTGGTTTGTCTGTGGATGCGTCGTCTTCATCATCGCGATTTTCGGACCCCTCATCTGTCCCACGGAGAACGTTTTCAACCCCGCTGAGCTGCAGTCACACTCGTACAAGAACAATCCCAACGCTGCCTATACGTCCATTCATGGCGAGGTATTCGATCTCACCGAAGTGGCCGCTCAGCATGAGCGTGTTGTGCCCGTGATTCCGGTGAAGTCAATTCTTAACTATGCTGGTGAAGCGGCGGACGATATTTTCCCCCTTCAGGTAACGCAGGTTGATTTTATACTTGACGACCAATTATTGACTTGTCGCTAGGTCAGTGCCCTCTGCAATGGAGTTACAGGAACTGTCAGTCCCTATGTGGTTTTGAGCTCTGCCAACGACACGGATCCTAATGCACAATACCATGACTTCCGTGCTTGGACTAATGACCCTCGTCCAGATTGGTATTTCGAGGTGATGACCCAGATGCGATGGAACAACCGCGTTGGTTGGATGGGTTACACGATGGGCGACCTCCAGAACATGGCAACTTCGGGCAAGTCTGTCGGTGTCTACAACGGAATCATCTATGATGTGACGGGGTATATCACTTCTCCTCCATCAACTGCTCCTCTCGTCAACGAGGTTTTACCCACCGACGTCGATGTGCATTTTATGGATCAAAGCGTGATTGCCGTATTCCAGTCTAACTCTGGACAAGATGTCACAAAGCAGATGAATGCCCTCAACCTTGGTTCTCAGGTCATGGAATGGCAATCGACATGTCTGCGTAATTTGTTCGCAATCGGTATGGTCGACACGCGTAACTCGCCGAAATGCCAATTTGCAACCTACATCCTTCTCGCCCTTTCCATTGTCATGGTCAGCGTAATTGGGTTCAAGTTCATTGCGTCCATCAACTTCGGCTCTGAGCGCGCTCCTGAGGATCACGACAAGTTCGTTATTTGTCAAGTGCCTTGTTACACGGAAGGTTTCGGGTCGCTGCAACGAACGATTGACTCTCTTGCGCAGATGAAGTACGATGATAAGCGGAAGCTCATCCTTGTCGTTTGCGACGGTATGGTTGTTGGTTCAGGTAATGACCAGCCTACTCCCCGTATTGTTCTGGACGTACTGGGTGCGAGTCCTAACATCGATGCGGAGCCGCTCAGCTTCCTCTCTCTCGGGGAAGGTGCCAAGCAGCATAATATGGGAAAAGTTTATTCTGGTCTTTACGAGACAGCTGGCCATGTTGTACCTTACCTTGTCGTGGTCAAGTGCGGGAAACCTGGAGAGAAACAGCGTCCAGGCAATCGTGGAAAGCGTGATACACAGATGCTCATTATGCGCTTTTTGAATAAAGTATGTATAAATTTTTGTTTATCTCTCTCATCTCGCTTATTCCTGCATCGAAGGTTCACTTCAATTCTCCAATGAGTCCGCTCGAACTGGAGATGTATCACCAAATCAAGAACGTCATCGGTGTAAACCCTTCGTTCTACGAATATGCTTTCATGGTTGATGCGGACACGACCGTCGATCCTCTGTCCCTGAATCGTCTCATCTCTGCGTACGTCTCATTGTCATCGACTTCAGTCAATCCCTAACATTTCATTTTGAAGTATGGTGCGCGACAAGAAATTGATCGGTGTCTGTGGAGAAACGGAGTTAGCCAACGCGAGACAATCATTGATCACGATGATGCAAGTAAGTTGTGGCTACGCTTTTTCTAATTTGCGTTGCTTAATTGCCGTCGTAGGTCTACGAGTATTTCATTTCCCACCACATGGCGAAGGCGTTCGAAAGTTTGTTCGGGTCGGTCAGTTGTTTGCCAGGTTGTTTCACGTTGTATCGTCTTCGGAGCCCGGATACGCACAAGCCGCTTTTTGTTTCAAACCAAATCATCGAAGATTACTCGGAGAATAGAGTGGATACACTGCACATGAAGAACTTGCTGCACCTTGGTGAAGATCGTTATCTTACGACGATTGTTCTCAAGCACTTCCCGCTTTACAAGACGCAGTTTGTTCGAGATGCCCACGCGTATACCGTTGCACCTGACGATTGGAAGGTTTTGCTATCTCAGCGTCGGCGTTGGATCAACTCAACGGTGCACAATTTGGGCGAACTTGTCTTCTTGGACCAACTTTGCGGCTTCTGCTGTTTCTCCATGCGCTTCATCGTCATGATTGATCTGGTATCCACTATCATTCAACCAGTAACAGTAGCATATGTGAGTGATCCACGTGCAGACCCCTACTTTCTCTGATCAAATCCCTATAGATCGCTTACATTATATATCGAGCTGCGGGCTTACACGAAGCCATCCCTACCATATCCATCATTATGATTGCTGCGGTTTATGGTCTCCAGGCTCTCGTGTTCATCTTGCGGCGCAAGTGGGACATGATCGGTTGGATGGTGTTTTATATCCTCGCCATTCCTGCATTCTCGTTCTTCTTGCCACTGTACTCGTTCTGGAGGATGGATGACTTCTCGTGGGGTGCAACTCGTGTTGTCTTGGGAGAGGCGGGCAAGAAGATGGTGGTTCATGTACGTAGTTTGTCATATTTCCGTCATGACGCTGACCTATGATTACAGGATGAAGGCAAATTTGATCCTAGAGTAATACCACTCAAGTCATGGAACGACTACGTATGTGGTCGTATTATATGTGCATATTTTGGCTTTTAACCATCGGTATGTTCGCAGGAGAATGAGCTCTGGGACAAGGAATCGAACCACAGCATTGGATCTTGGGTGCCCCCAACTAAGATGATGAACGAAGGATATGCCGAGTCTCATACCGCTTCAATCTATGGCCGCGAGACCTTCTACGAACCGGCAATGTCTCGGGCGTACTCACCGTCTCCCTCACAGGCGGCGATGGCGATGTACCCACCGCCCGGCTACCAATCAGGGCGGAATACACCGACGATGTCAATGGTTGGCTATCCTGCTCCGGGTATGGTGTACCAACCCACGCCTTCTCGCCCCACAAGCAACTACATTGATGTTCCAATCCCGTCGACACGAAGTCCGGAGACGATGGACTCACCGCAGGGTGGCCCGTCGAGCGCGGACATTGATGCCGCGGTGGCCGATATCCTGCGCGACGCAGACCTCGCGACGACCACCAAACGTGAGATTCGTAGCAAGCTCGAGCAGCGCTTCGCCATGGACCTCTCGTCACGCAAACGGGACATTAACGATGCCATTGACAGGATTTTGTTGAGCCGCGCAGGTTGATAGGTTGTGTTGATGTTAGGACCTTCTTTTCTTTCATTACGGATTTTGCTTATGCAAGCTGGACATTCTCTACACGTCGTCGTACTCTCTTATACATCAGATGGACTTGTACTCTGCTCACATACATACCATTCATCCATAGTTCCTAATTCCCGTACACCGCCAACAGGATATGTCCCGAGCGATCGTAACCATACTCCACGTGACTGCTCCTTTCTCATTGTGTCATGTGTTTTCGGTGCCAACAAAGCTTATTGGGACTTGATCATGGAGGCCGTATGGAAGACAGCCCAAGTGACCACTTCTAACATCAAGGGCAGTGTAGCCAAACTTGGGGCGGTGGCAGCCAAAGTTCGGGGCTGTGTTCTCTCCGTACCCACACCTCGCTCAAAACCACCATCGCTACTTCGAAAGTCACACCCTAAGTCTTATATTCAACCCAGTCCCTAAACGGCGACTTATGGCAGACCAATGTTGCGCCCCACTCTGTGAATGCTGTTGTGCTTCTTGCTGTGCGTCTCTCCCTGTTCGCTCGCTCAAATTGACTCTGAAATGTGTGACTGACAGGTATTGGCTGCACGGAGTCGCTGGGGAACTGGATGTTGTTTGGTGCGTTTCGCTGTGTGGCCCTCATTTGCGCAACCGCCGGGTAGTGCCCCATAAGAGCTTACCGTCTTTGCGCTTGTAGCCCGATGTTGTGACGGTGACTCTCGACAGAGCGGGTGTTGCGGGCGATGCTGCAAGAGATCGTTCGACGACGACGACTTTTTTGCGCAGGAAAGAAAGCGTGACCATGCGCAGGCCATCTTGTCGCCTTCCTCCAGCGCTGGGCCAGTTGTGAACACTCAGCCATCGCCACGTCCGTCGCTCTCGGTACAGCGAGCTGAAGGAGGTGGTGGGACGGATGCTCCTGGGAGCTAGGTGGATTCCGAAGTGCTGCTTATAATTTCTTTTTGATATTGGGGTGTTGGGATGTTTGTATGGGTTGAACAGGCTTACTGGTTGTAGCTGCCTCTGTCATATTATTGTCCAACCGAACTTATATACTCACTTTGGCGAGCTGGCTCAGTGCTCAGGATGAATCTGAGCGAACGCGGCGCGTCATAGTCGCGTCGACATGCGATGCGTGACCGCGTGCTTAGATGCCGTCCGTCCCCGCCAGCTCTACGCCGCGCCACCACTTCGTCACCAATCCGCACGACGGGCAGACATCCATGTTGGCTTGTACGCGTCTACGGGGTGCAGCTTCCTCCAGATTATACACCCTTCAATGCTCTTATGCCGCTGCGCGGCCTGCGTTAGGACGGCTCCAGTTCACATACTCATCATGCTTGTTTTCTACTGCTCACCGTCCCCCACGACCTCCGGCATCAAGTAGATACGCTCTGGCAGGTTCACCCGTATATGCGCGCACAAGATCATTCGTTTCCGCGCGCTCCGAGCCCGAACCTACCTGCTTTCCCGACCCAGAGCGGCCCGACCTCTTCTACCACCTCTTCGAGCCCCCGACGCCGGTATCGTCCTCGGTCCCCGTGTTCGCACTGTCCTTCCTTGAGCAGCGGCCTGCATCCGCTCAATCACCTGCGGTCATCGGCTGGTTGCCCGCCAGCTCGTCGGCAGACGCGGACAGCGCGGGGCTGAACGATTTCGTGGAAAATCGTGAGTGCCTTCTCCGGTGTTGTGTGCGGTTGCGTGAGCAAAGGCTGTACTGATGACTGTAGCTTCCTTCCGCGAGATTTTGCACGAGGCCATCAGGGGCGGGCTGATGGACGGAGTAGACGAGGTGCTCATAAATGGCGCGATACAGACGCAGGAGGGGTGGATGCACATACATGGTATGGATTGCGTGTTGTCGTTGCTCTCACGACTTGGCTCTCATATGTCCGGGTGCGCACGCCCTTGGGTGGTTTGCTTTAGACAACCGAAACATTCCGGCATTGGGCCGGATTGGGGACCCCGACGACATACTGGGTTCCGTAAGAGTCGAAAACAGCCAGGTATGTGAGGCCGGATGACGTGTTTGCTAGTGTCTTACAGCTTTGGAACCTAACTGTGCAGATCCTGGCCGAGACATACCAGCCAATGCCTGCATATCGAATGTGCACGTCGGACGGTGTACTGCAACTTAGCGAAGGCATAGCAAAGCGATTGAAAGAGATGCTAGAAGCTCGAGCGTAAAACGAGACAGATGCTTTGCTACGAGGGATAATTCCTCATTTGAACAGGGCTGACTCGTTATCACACGACGACATTGCCTGGAACATTTATGATCATTGTGGTACATGGCAACATTGTGTCCCAACAGCCACTCCAACACAGGAACATGGTCGGAATACGAGCACTCCTGACGGGAGTGCAGGACTCGGCGTGGCAACAAGGGAATGTGATCTCCAGCGACGGGCATAGTGAACTCGTGCATGGCGCGCCCTCGCATGGAGCTTGCTTGGCATGACATTCCTACTGTGGCGAGCCTAGCAGCCGATAGGACATTTTTACTCTGAAAATAGAGATGGTCAGCATGAATTGTTGTCCCTCGGACAACAATAGGGGGAGACGCACTGGAACGAGCCCGCATTTTTCTGCGTTTGCGACGGAGTCTGCGAGACCGCTTTTTCTTCCACTTCTCTCTCATTCTGCCGGGAGCATCGTTGAGTTAGTCGAGCGAAAATGCACCCCGAAAGAGCAAAGATCCATACCTGTGGTGATATGGAGAGTACTGCAGAGCCCAATAGGGACGGCAGGCGGATATGGGGCTGGTACTGTACAGATTTGCTGACATAATCTCCCACGAACATTAAGGTTAGTGACGAGCGCTCGTGGTTGCGTCATTGGCGTTCATGACAATTCGTTCCCCGATTCGGTATTTCCTCCTTGCATGCGATGAGCAAAGGCAAGCGGCCGGCCATCCCTGCTGCGTTACACCATGAGGTCTCCGAATATGCCGCTCTCATCCGTGCACTTAGAACAAGCCACACTCTCGACCTGTCTGAGCAGCTCGTGCGCGCGAGTGTGCCGACTGTGGACGATCTGCTGTCGGACGACGAGCTAGACAACGATGGGGACGACGGGGCTGACGACAACAGGTACCGGACGCCTGCGGTGGAGACATCAAACGTCCCGGATAATGAAGGGTACGAAGGCGATGCGAGTGCTGCGTCGCGGATACGGACGCGCTCGGTGAGCGTGTCGGCGCTGCCCGAGACGCGGAAGAGGACGAGGACAGGCAAGAGCAGGGCGCGCGATACGTGGACGCGATGGCCGCTGCTCGCGGGAGACGTCCACGTCCCAGAGTGGGGACTTGAGGACGAGGTCGAGCTAATGGCGTCGCGGGCCCTCAAGCGCGTGCCCCAGGCTCTTGCCCCCGCTGTAGTTGCTGGCGAAGACGACTCGAAACCGTTTCCCGGTGGCATAGAAGGCGGGGTCGACGAGGACGTGGAGCTGGAGCCGGCCTCCCTGCACGCGCTCACGGACGACTCGGCGACGTACCTTGCGCGCATCCTGGCCCTGCTCGCCGCGCACACGGGGTCGTACACTAAGCGCATGCAAGACCGCCTGAGGCCGTTCGACTGGGAAGCCGTCTTGGCGATCGTTGGCGCGAGCTCCCTCGTTGACCCCAAGTGAGTGTGTTTACGAATCTACGTGTTCATTTGGGTCCCGATCTGTGGTTTCGCGCTTAGTGTCGTGCGGAATGTCCATCGGAGGCTGGAGGTGCTCTATAAGCCGTCCCAGTCCCATGGTAAGTGGTGATTTGACCGAGCCGTTGGAGGTGCTAATTCCTGACGGCTGTAGTGGTTGAGCGCGTGCAGACGACGTCTTCGCTGCAACTGAGGCTGGCCAGTATGTGTGAACGGCATGATGCGTCTCTTTTTACTCTCGCTGGATACGATCCACTTGCCGGGATGCCCAAAAGTGGGTGCTATTTTCGAGCATGTGCCACTCAAAATTCTGAAAACATGCAGAACCGAAAAAACCATACAAGAAGAGAAAGACCTCAGCGGTGAAGGAAGAGGTTGTGTAACGAGCCATGTGCTACCGAACAAGACGTACAGCTATCCAGTTACGGGAGCGCATGTCTATACTGTGCATTAACGGCGATCCTCGCCGATGTTGGATGGAGGCGCTTCGCGGCTCTTGGTTTAATGCTGTCGTAGCTTGCATTGCGCAGAGGGCCGTGAGTGTCAATGGTGCATTCCGTCTACTCTTACTAACCATCTCTAAGATACAAGATCCCTTCCTCGCTATGGGCTAAATTGTCCCGACGAGCATTCCAGCGTGATGCCGCAGTATTTTCTTTTTGCAGAGCCAGAAGAAGCTCTGAGTTGCTCACAGGACTTTGACGATGAGATGACATCGCCTGTTCATTCAAAGCTAGTGTATTGTCACCCCTCGTCCGAGTGCATGAATAGGGAGAGGATTCCCGCAGGGCACGTTCAGACATCCGGGGGGATGTTCTGTTGGATGAGCGCGAGCATATGATGTCCATAGCACGGGCTGCCCTGTGTAGTACATAGACAATAGACTGCACGTTACAACTCTGGTCCCTTCTTGCGTGGCCCAGCATCAGCCGCTCATGCCGCCCATCACCTCATACAGGCCGTCCATCGCGCGCCTGCCAAGCCGCTTGCTCCAGAAGC
>NW_012133396.1:25760-39956 GCF_000313525.1 Fibroporia radiculosa | reverse complement strand
GGGGGCGGCGGAGGCGCATCCACTCCTCGCGCATCCCGCCAGCAGTCCATAGTACGGACGACCGCGCGGACGCTGCGGGGTGCGAGGTAGGGCGGCCGGCGGGGGCGGGGGCAGACGCGATATTAGACGTGACCCAGAGCTGTATGCTCCGGCTGTAGCACGTCGTGGTGCCGATGACGGCCCAACACAGTGCGGGCCGCTTTTCATGGTTAAGAAGCGTGAGCGTGAGGTGCGTGGCGGGCCAGCAAATCGCTGCGGGTGGCTCAGGCGCGCGAGCGAGCGGACGGACGGCGAACGTACCTTGTAAAGCGAATAGCCGGATGAGGGTGGGCGCAAGCGAGTAGTACACCCACCAGCGCTTGAGGAGGCCCGTGGTCAGCTGGAGACATTGCCACCCGGTGAGGATGGACTGAGGCGTGCGCATGGTAGTCAGGACCGTGCATACAGTGAGAAAAACTGGGTGGGTAGGCTTACCCAGAGAGTGCTGACGAAGAAATCGATGCGCCATTCGAGCGAGCGCGCACCTGGGCCGCCTGGCGGCCAAATGATATGATAAATATTCCAGAGAGTACCAAAAACGGCGGGGACAACGGAGAGAAAGCGGGAGAAAGTGATGAGGAAAGGAATGAACCAGTTTGGGAGAGCAGGGAAGGTCAGGCGGGCACTTCGAGCAGTGTAGAGATGATTGAGCTGCATGGAGCGTGTCAGTGCGATGAAAGGTGAGTATATGCGCCCATTCCCGAGAAATATGATCCGAGTCTGAGTGCCAGCTGGATATATGCGCTGCGCAAAGCCCCAAAAGGCCATTCCGGACCAAACTTCCGTTCACGAAGAGGTAATTTTGACTCGATAATGCCAAACAAGTAGGAGAGATGCCAAAAGTCGACTCACCGAGTCTTCGCTCTCCGTCTCCGTCTCTCCGGGACCGTGCAGCCCTGCGGTGGTCGCGATCGGTTGTGAGAGTGTGCCTTCAGACGCGCGTCTCTTCCTCTTCAATAGACGTGATCGCAAGGCGTGTGCCATCACCGAAGTCGGCACGGCATAGATCATGCCATCATCCGACAATGTTTCATCGGGCTCTTCGTCGGAGCTGTTTGCGTTCAAGTTCGACTGCGAGTAGGAGGGCGGGGTGGCGAGAGGGACGGCAAGAGCAGATGAAGAAGGCGAGCTGGAATAGGTGTGGAACTGGCGAGGACGAGGCGGTCTGAGATACGGAGAGGAGCTTGCCCGGGAGATTGGAGCGGTGCAAGTCGGAGCCAATGGGATGGGGGAGTATGGAGGGGGGCTGCTGTCTGGGGTAGACATGCCTGCGAATGGACGAGTAACAACCCGTCTATGTCTTTGCACAATGTCGTTGGTTGTGAGGGAACGGGGTCGAGTGGAGAGCGGAAGCCCAGACGAATACACAGGTGGTAAAGCAGGAGTGATCGATGGTGTGGGATGCAAAAAGGACAGAGAAAGACGTGGAGAATGATTAGTCGTTAGAGAGGTTGAAGCAGCAGGCAAGTAGAGTCGAGAGCGAGCTTGGGTGTGCGTCGGGGACGTACCCGAGGACCGGCTCGGCGACGTGTCGGTATATGCGGGCGGAGGGACTAGAAAAAGACGAGATGGACGTCGTGTGTAAACACGGGATGGAGGCAGCTGTGGATCTGCATGGCGGTTGCGGGAGGTCATCGCGGTCAGAGGGCTAGTTAAGAAAAAAAGAGGGTTAAGTAGTGCTTACGATGGGAAGCTTGGCTTTAAACAGGGGAGGATGATATGGAAAGCTCAGGCTGTTATCTACACACGCTACCCGTCCTGGCACAGGCCTAGGGAGGAAGTGGCATGGATTGGACCGCGACGGTCAGGAGCACGGCCGTCGCTGCAACCGTCTTTCCTCCCTGCGTCGTCACGTGGACCAGCGCCTCGCACCCTCGCCCTCGTTAGCCCTCGTTTCTCCAAGTTCCTCCTCAACCTACTGCGACCGCGATGGTAAACGGACACGGAATTCCTTGCACGACCCAGATGGTGGAGCTTGAGTGGAGCTCAGTGTACGCCCATCGATGGCAAGCCTGCTCGCCGCACTCATTGCAGCTCTCGTATCTACGAATACTATCCTTTATCTCTGCGATGATGCTAACTATGATAGTTACATGCTCTGGACCCATCTTGTTCAGCGATAGGAGACTACTGCATCCGTCCGACGCTACTCGAGCGTGTGTAAGTGCAAAGATAGTTGTCTCCAGTACACTTCAGCGGCGACGGTTCCAGTTTGAGGTCTTCCCTGTTAGGCAAGTCTGTTGCCCGATCCGGTATGTTTTCCAGGACAGATTTTTGTCTGAGGCGCACCTTGCGAACGAACGTTTGTCTGCGTATACTGTATATAACGCGCTCGTGCTCTCCGAGACCATCGCTCCGGCCTTTCCCCTATCCTCATCTTGTGCCTGGCGCCGTGTGCGCAGTCGTCATCTACACTTTTTTAGGCCTTCGACCGCCACTGGCAGGCTGAGGCTTGGCTGAGCGATTCCCCTGTGAAGCCGTGCAGTAGTGTCCTAGCAGTTGAGCAGAGTCGAGTATCTCGGCGGCAAATGGCCTTTGATCGTGGGACAGGTGCTTTCCCTTTGTAGCAACAAAATTATCACAGGCCAGGATTTCTGCAGAAGTGGGTCGACAACGAAAATGCATCGCGTCCACGACAGGCTCCAGCCGCGTCTACCTTGGCCTCCGCCAGCTCTCGACTGTCTCTCCAGCGTACTCAAAAGGCCTTTCTTGTCCTCTTTCTGTGTGCTCTACACAAGACATGTCGACCGCGACCTACGACGTCCTCGTCGTCGGCGCCGGCGTTGCTGGCTCTGCCCTAGCCCACGCTCTCTCCACCCTCCGGCGCCCCAAGCCACTCCGCATATGCCTTATAGAACGCTCTCTCGCTGAGCCTGACCGTATAGTTGGCGAGCTCCTCCAGCCGGGCGGCGTCGCAGCATTGCAGCACCTCGGAATGGGCGCATGTCTTGACGGGATTGACGCCATCCCCGTGCACGGCTACTGCGTCGTCCTCAATGGCAAGCCGGTGCACATTCCCTATCCCGACGCGAAGGAGGGCCGCAGCTTCCACCACGGACGGTTCATCCAAGCTCTCCGTGCAAAAGCTAAGAAAGCATCTGGAGTGGATGTGGTCGAGGCAACCGTCTCTGAGCTGATCGAGTGTCCAAAGACGGGCCGCGTGTTGGGCGTGCGTGCCGCGCGCAAGCAGGACGGTGCATCGGAAGGCTCCGCCGTGGAGAAGGAATCCTTTTTCGCGGATCTGACCGTCGTCGCGGATGGCTGCTTCTCGAATTTCCGTTCCACAGTCCTCGCTGGCGCAGGCGTCAAGCCAGAGACGAAGAGTCACTTCGTGGGAGTTGTGCTGGAGGATGCAAGGCTGCCTATGAGCCAGCATGGCACGGTGGTGCTCGTTGAAGGCCACGGTCCTGTGCTTCTGTACCAGATCGCTCAGCATGACACTCGCATGCTGGTCGACCTTAAAGTACCTCTTCCGTCCGACATCAAGGTAGGCTCTCTATTAGCTCAGCCTGCTCACACTCATGCTCTGGCTGTTACAGGAAGTGATACTCTCCGAGATCGCACCCCAGCTTCCGTCGTCGCTACAGGAGCCCGTGCGGACCGCGCTTGCAAAAGACCGTTTGCGTCGCATGCCAAATTCCTTCCTCCCCCCTGCTGAACAGGGCGGTCAACATACGAAAGAGGGTGTCTTCCTCCTCGGCGACTCGTGGAACATGCGGCACCCTTTGACGGGCGGCGGCATGACTGTCGCATTGAACGACGTCGTAATGCTTAAAGAGCTACTGACACATGTGGACGACTTGTCGGATTGGAGACAAGTATCGCGCGTGCTGCACAGGTGGCATTGGTCGCGCAAGCGGTTCGCGTCGACTATCAACATCTTGAGCGTCGCGCTGTATGACCTCTTCGGTGCCGATGGTACGTGCAACGGGTTTGTAGCGTCGTGTTCGCTGACTGAAGGATGCACAGACGAATGTTTGGGGGTCCTTCGGACAGGGTGCTTCAAGTATTTTGAGCTGGGCGGCGACTGTGTTCGTGGGCCCGTCTCAATGCTCTCAGGGTACGTGAAGCCAGCTTTCGTACGCGACCTGTTGATGACGGCCGTCGAACAGGCTCGAGCAATCGACGGTTCTGCTCGCACGTCACTTCTTCGCTGTGGCATTTTACGCCATCTGGGTGATGTTCACCCACCCCCGGGATTTGCGCGTTGCGGAGAAGCCCGTGTACGCAAGACCGCGCTTGGACGAATACCCGCTGCTGCTCTTGAAGTGCATACAGGTGGTGCGTGTGCGATCACCCCGTTCTTCCAGACCCTTTCTGACCGTTAACCTATTTGTAGTTCTGGACGGCATGCGTAGTCTTCCTACCGCTCGTGTGGACGGAGATCAGGTGGTGGTGAGCGGCTCGGCGATAGATTTATTATAGTATACCTGTGTCATAATTAATACCTGGACATTTTCTCCCTTGCTTGCTGGGTGTTCGCTTTGGTTCGCTTAGATGTATGTCGTTGCTTTGAGCCTTGTACTGATGTATATACAGTACATATACTTCGACATTAATACTGTCTTTAAAGCTTCACTTAAGACCTCAAGTATCTCCGTCTTCGCCCTTGACGAAGACGTGGCTGACTGACAGCGAGAGGACGCGCCACCTCAGCACTTCGGTGCTTTAGCCACAGCAGATTTATAACGACCTCCGAAGAAACGCAGCAATAATATTGCATAGATCTTACTCTTTTTTATTCAAGAACTATCTTCCTCGCATACTTCAGGTCTTCAACATGATGCCACAGACTTGACCGCGTACAGCGTAGAATGGGAACTTAAATTCAACTATCACGCACAATGGTGTGTGCTAAAGCGTACTTGTGCCCCCATTGTCCTGCGAGTGAGTGTTGAGAACAAGAATGTTCTTTCAGATGGTACAGGTCTTCCCTGAATTATCATCGATAGTCTCTGATACATCGCCGAATATTTCGATATTTTGCTGGTTCGATATCATTATCAACGTCAAGGTACCCATCAAGAGCTGATAAAGACCGTGCGTACCGGTCTGGGCGATACGTGGCTCATATGAAACTCCATAGTGGCAATGGTAGAAGAATGCTGTGGTCTAGCTTTGAGATGTTGTCGTGCATTTAGCCTAGACAGAACTGAGGGTCAACAACCTAGGTAGCCCGAGATAAATGTCGCACATAGCGATCAGCGAATTTGCATAGACTTTCGCAGCGTGTCAGTGAATGAAATCGTTGAATCTGAACAATGCGTACTTTTACTTTGCATATCAGACAGTCCGCCAAAGAGCAGACTGTTCTTCAAGGTTGGTGCCCATAACTAGATACAGCATGCGTAAACAAGGGAGGCACACAATTGCAACGAAGACTCATACTGCTGCAAGGACGGCTGCCGAAACACACCTTCGGGGCTGTGAATCGACATATTGTAAACAGGCAGACTCGGACTCAACTTACATCGTCAAGGCGCTAGTGTTGATAATGTAAGCCATCAGCGTCCGGATTAAACTATCTGTTCTAATAAGTAGAGAAGGTAGTTCAGACTCCAATCCAATAAAAAGGCAATAACTGCTCACGCCTGGAAGCCTGTACGACCAGTCCAGAGATAGTAAATCTGGCTGAGAACAATGAGTGCGTCCAGAACTGCTGAAAAAGCCATACAGCATGTAATCGAAATCTGCCGCGAGGACGATACAGCCGTTAATAATTTTGATGTTATCGCTATTCAACTATACAGCATACCATTGCTTTGTTGGATCTTCGGAAGTCGGCCCAAGTATCAAGTTTCCACCTAATCATGATTGAGCCAAATGTCAAAGAAAATGGTTTGGAAAATGAATGTTCGGTGACGTACATAAAACTTGCTGATGCTAAAGCAAGATTATGATAGACATTAAAAGACGCAATATGCTGAAATTATACTCCTACCCAACCCGAACACTGAAATAAGATTTGTTGGATTCGTGGCCGAGACAGTCATATTAATAATCGCACACACCGAAGCACACGAAGAGCAAGACTGCCTGTGCGATATTCAAGTTCAATTAGGCTAAATTTTGAGAATAAAACTCGCCAGTATGGAGATCAGCGCTACAGGTCTTCTAATACTCACTGCGAACACAAGTTAACACAACCAATACATATGAGAGTGCGCGGTTACGCACATATCCAGATTCGCCAAATCAAAAAGCTAAGCGAGTAAAACATGAGACATTGCCAGGGAACATGTGAAAATCCCACCTCTGAACCAAGCCTATGATAAGGACCTGCGCTCGAAGTCAGCTATTGAGTATAGATACTATGACAGTCAACTTACTTCTGCGAATGCTCCAGCCTGCATGCCGAATATGCCTTACTATTTCGAGACAACGGATGATTGTCAAGGTTTGGACGTACCCCGGCACTCCTGGAGTGAAAGTCAAGCATGAATTTAGGAAAATAGAAGATAGAAGACAAAAATAGGGCTTACCAAGTAATCTGAAGAACCCCTTCGATGTTCTCAAAGTCGATGATCGTGTAGTGATAAATAATTTCCATGCAGAACGCTGTGTGCAGTCTCCAAACACCTTTAAAATAACACAGCCTGGTGGGAAGAATGTTTTGTGGCTGAAGCCAGGGGTCTTACCATATGGATGGGATTAAGAAGCGAAGTAATGTCGACTCTTCTTGTGGTGTGCACCAATAGAAGTATACTTGTGCAGTAAAAATCCCGTACAAGCTTGGGATCAAGGTATCGTGAGTAGGCTGGAATACGTAGAAGGGAGGGAGTAGGAACGTACAGGACAGCAATATCTATGCTAACTGTAAATCCTCCTACAAGCTCTTCAATAGGTGGTGAGGCGATCACAGGCATCTTGATCCGGATTGTTTTGCGAGAGCGAGAGGTGGCACTCGAGAGTGGAATTCGAAAAGGCTCAGTGAGCAGGGCTTAGCGCAACAAGTCTTTGCCAATATGTTCTCCTCATGCTCTATTTGAAGCACTGTATGCAATCTCGTTGTGTGGCAACAGCGCTCCTGCAGCTGATTTTGATATGACTAGAGATGACAGATATGTTTGCGATCTTTATCAAAGGATTCAATGGGACAGGCTGGGTATCAGAGTATCATGATATCAATACGGGTTGCTGCACCCACGCAAAATCGGCGCTGCCAGTGACTCGATAGCCTTCACGGCTTCAAAATTGAGGACATAGTAATGACATCCGAAGCATAGGCTAGGACCAGCTATTAATGACAAGGACTCGGAGAATAATATGCCGACACGATGAGAGATCGCAGAATGGAGGTGTCTCCCATGCAGTCGTTGTAGAGTCATCACCAGAAATCAATGAAAAATTTCATACCAAGCTTTGAGAGTTCACCTAGGAAGCACCACTCGTGGCATCAGATAAAGATCAACATAGGTGTCAATTGGACACTTCCGTTTTGCTAATGACCGGGAGCAGAGAGGCGTATTGATCAGCACACGCATGACATTCAGAAACTTCTCGGTTTTCTCCTACCAGTGTCATGGGAAGAAGCAGCAGCGTGAGGACGTTACTGCTGCATGGCATCCGGATATAAGTTATCATCAGGTTGCACTACGTATCCTTGGCCTGCGTTACATGGGCGCCGAATGATGTTGGACCGCAATCCCACCATAACCTTCTGCAAAACGTCAGTCAGACTTCGGAATACATCACACAACGATGCATCCTCGGCGGCCTTGCTCCCATGTTCTTCCGACATCATGAGTACCTCATCTTCTACTGGGACCAGGAACACTGATGGTATCCGCGGGCCAAGTCCGTACTGGCACGGCATCTTGATATTTCTAACCGTGTTCCTCTAATCAGCTTCCTTTACTATTCTCACAGCGTACCTGCATGACGTTCCATCTGCACTCAGATTGAAGCAAGCTTCTCTTCAAGCCTATAGCTGTCCCGGAGCCTGTGTCCTCTTCGCACATGCAGATCGACTCCATGCGCCGCCCATGAAGCTCGAAGGACGACTTATCGGGTCACACGCTCGTATTGTTAATAGTTATACAGCTGCTGTACAGGCCATCTTGATCCACGAAAAACTCTTTTGTGTAGCGGTAGAAAGTAGCAAGACAAGCGTCATGAGCACTGAGCAGGACGGCAGAAAGTACGAGTGCCAAACTTGAAATTGAGATAAGCGTCGAAAGGAGTCGGGGATGGTCATGAAGAACAAAAGACGGCAGCGTCCTTTAGGCATGGGTGCTAGCAGGAAGCCAGCCTCTAAGCGTTCTTGAACAATGGTGTTGGAACCAAGTCGAATGCAGCGCGCGCAGTGGTTCGAAATGTCTAAATTCAAGTCCTCTTTGGACCCTTGCCCAACTTTTCTTTCTCTAATATGCACCTGGACCTCACAGACTCCCTAGCTAAATATCCCGTCATATCTAGTGGTAGTGCAAGCCAACTAGCATGTTTTGGCTAGTCCTCACCGAAGCGAAAACTATGCCTGTAGCTCCTCCTAACTTGAAGCTTCCCGGGGTCCGCGCCGTCGCCACTGATAACTGAGGGCGCTGGCGCCATTTGCGGCCCGCCGGCTGCGCCCGATCGCCAACGCCACGCGCGGTGATTAGGCGCGCGAACTCTTCCTGGCGAAGACGCGTTAGTAATTACGCACCCGGCTTGTACTCATACACTCCTGATTGTCACCTCATTTTGTGTCACAGGCTAACCTGCGCCATATACTTAGAGATATACTACCGATCCATGTAGATTTATCCAAGGGTATCCTCTATAATGTCCTCCACATTCCATTAGAACTATATCTATATATGAAGATTTAAGATGCCCTTATAGCCTCACAGACACCAGCCAACCGCAACGCCGATGTCTCTCAGACTCCGCGTTTCTGACAACGTCAGCGCGAAGCTGAGACACTCGCGCTCTCTATCCTTGCGACCCTGCAGCCCGTATTGTTTTGCAAGGAAGTACCACGCCTCCGGCACGTCCCAGCCTGCACCGCGCGTCAGGTCCGACAAGAGCCCCACCGCAAGGTCTACGCTGTCTCGATCCAAACACGCAGCTTTGTCTTCCCCTGATTTCGACGACGATATCAAATACAGTCGGCACAGATGAACAGTGGCAGATACGTCGTCGGGGGAGATGAACAGCGCCTTCTTGAACGCCTCGAGTGCGCGTCGCTCGTCGTTCAAGGCCATGTAATATAAGCCCAGCTGTGGAACGAGTATATATCAATACGGTGCAGGGACGAATGGTGGAATAAAATTAGAATAGACTCGCCTGTACCCAAACCGCAGGGTTAGCCTCATCCTTGACCTCTGCTTCCTGTATCGCGGCCTTCGCTTGTTCGATTTTGCCAAGCCTTCGGAATGTTGCTGCAGACATGAGCCACAGATTGCTCAACAGTCGTCTATCCTTTGCCGCCTTATAATTCTGCTTCCGCATTGTAGATACAGGTGATTGGGATGGTGGTGACGGTGGCGGTGGTGGCGGAGGCGGAGGCGGGGGTGCGTCGAGAAGTGATAAGTCTTGATGCGAAGAATAAATACTAAGATGCTGTCGTAAATGAATCGATGATGCTTGGTATGGTGAATGCCCCAGCACTGCATGCAAATCTGAGCACGCCACGTCAGTCGTATCTGCTTATAACATGTCTTCCGGCACTGACCTGGAGTGGAATTCGTACGCTTCAGGTTCATTCCACCATGTCTTCCGACATTGTGACCGATCTTCTTCGAGATCCGAGTGATCCCTGCTTGGCTCTTGTGCACACGGCTCTTCAGCACTTCCTTAACTTTCTTTCCCCTAGATATGTCCCGATTATGATCTCCTTCGAAGGAGGATGATCGCTTTTCATTCGACGTTTCTTCGCCGTCGACATATTCAGGGGAGTTTACGCCAGGAGAAGCGGGCGTAATCATGATAGGTATTGGTGTGGAAGGAGTAGGCATCTCATCTACTGCCGCGTTCATAGATAAATAAATGTTGGGCGGCTGCATCTCATTGGGACGAGCCGCCTCAGGCTTCTCTGAAGGAGCTATTGATGGTGCACGCGTGTCTCCCCTGCTATCGATGGACAACCGTTCTGTAGTCAATCAGCATCAGCGCGACGAATGTGTGCTGGCAGAGGACACCCACTATCATCGACCCCAATGTCGCGCCTTTCAGAAAACCAATGGAATATCTCTACCCATCTGTCGCTCGCTCCTTCCGGTCCCTCAACATACTCCGTGAGCGTAAGCTGCGTCATGCGCAATTGCAGAGCATGCTCAAACGCTTCGTGTCGAGATGGACACGGCCTGTCCGGCGTTGGCCGCAGCAAGGTAGCAGAAGACGGAATGGACACAGCGTTCACGTCCAGAACGCTTGTGCGAGCTGAAGTAGCAGGCTGTGCATCGCATGGACCATCCTCGGCGTGACCGTGCGCCGCATTGCCGTTTGGCATCGGAACAGCATAATCATGCGCATGTACTCCATTTGTCCCATTGATCTGCGTGTTAACCTGTGTCGCAGTGCTGTCATCGGCTGCGTCCGCTTCACCTACACCGGCACCAACTTCCAAGACTCCTCGAGCCGCTTTCCAGTCCCCAGTAGCAGTGAGGAGAAGACCGAGAAGGTGCCAGTATCGGATTTCACCAGGCTCGCCTTCTACTGCCAGACGTGCACTGGCTATTGACTTCTGTAAGTCAAGAGATGGACCAGGTCGTGCATAGGCAAGAGCGAGGTGATACTGCACGGAAGGTGTAGAAAACGTTTCTGCTGAAGCGAGTAGGCACGAGAGAGCATCCGCAAAACGGGACATCCGAGTATGAGGGTCTTGTTCTGAATATGAAATTAGTGCATTCTAACCATACATGCATGCAAGGATACCCACCTGCCTGGGCAGTAACGGAATGCCAAATACCCTCTGCGAGCCGTACATTAGCAACTAGCTCCTTATCGGTCTGATTCAGTCGAGTCTTCGCCTTGTCAATCATGACCCCCGCTTCCTTCGCGCTCGCGATCGCTGGGCTACTTTCGCTCTCAACTAGACTCAAGCGGCAGAGCATTCTAGCACCCTGAATCAACGTGTGAACCCAATTTCTATCGGTGTCTATGTCCTCGTCCTCTTGAATGTTGCCAGTGTGTACTTCTGCCATCTTCGTCTCCCGTGCCTTACTCACTATTTGGACGTATAGGCGTAGAGTTCGTTTTGCAAGCTCTGGGTCACCCGATACGTACAGAAGGCGTGTCATGTGGCGGAAGATTTTATGCGAGTTGAACGTGAGACGGGTTGCCCACCAAAGCACCTGTCTCGTGCACGTCAGTCCAACAACACAATATATCTTCACCGGTGGACTTACATCGATAACCCATCCCGCGTATTCCCCAACAGCGCCGTCAGCCTCCCATATAGCCACACAGAGATCCACCAGGTCCTCGACCCGCACATTGCGCTCACCCGCCCTTGGGAATCGAGTGCTCACACTCAGGATCGCACGGTACTCCTGGACAACAGACCGTGCCGCGCTGACCCACTTGCGCGACTTTTCGCCGCCCTCTCTTGTCGTAGGAAGCGGCGTCGCTGCTAAGCCTGCATTCGCACGAAGGACAAACGCGCGAAGGTGCAACATCGCGACAGTCGAGCGGTGCTCGGCCCTAAATGTCGGCGGCCAGTGTGTGCTGCAGGTGTGATAGCAATCAAGCAGACGCCAAAACGCACGGTCCTCCTCGCCCTGCCCGCACACGTCGCACAGACGTGAGCCCAAAATGATCGCGCGCCTTAAGAGTCGCTCGACCCACCGCCATAGCTCGCGATACCGGCCAAATGTGCTAGAATCCAAAGCGCCTACGCCGCCCGCTGCTGGTGTGCTCAGCCGCGTGGCCACGTACAAGGGGATGTCGGACGCAACACACGCAACCAGAGGCAATGCGACCAGATACGTATTGAATGACGTCTGTGGATCCTCCGGGGATATCCTCTCGGTTGACATTCCTGCTGGAATGTAAAAGATGGCGTACAGGTAATTCAACGAAAACACTTGCCTTGTAGACAAATGCTCCGGATCTTCTCGGTAACAGACCATGTAGTACCGTCGCCAATCTCAGCAACAGACGTAACGGATATAGAAGAGACATTGCTCCCTGTCAGTGTCGACACAGTGCTTGTGGTGCCGCTAGGAGCAAGCAGTGTCGATTTTGAAGCCCCAGCTTCAGGACTACGAGTCTGCACGTCCTTGAGTGACTTCACCTCGGCCAATATTGACAAGCACTCGGATGGGCGTCTCAGGGCGTACGCATAGTATGCCACCGCGAGTCGTATGGACTGCGATATGTTAGGTCGATCTCGGACAGCAACATACGAGCCATACGCACGTCAGAATTCGATGCAATACTCAAAAGAGCGTTATATCCGGCAGCAGCCTCCTCCACTCGCTCCTCCGGCAGCATACATTCTTGACCGAGTAAAAGCGAGCCCTGCTTGCTGATGTCGTTCCCGTCCAAGCTACGGTCACTCGCATCTGCGGAGAGTAGAAGAGATAGGGCTTGGGATTGAGAAGCGAGTTCAGCGATGTGCGCGTTTCCTACGCAGTGCTTGTTAAACTTGCGGAGAAGCTCTGACCAGGACAACGGTGCGCCGCCGGGCGTCCGTGCTGGTGAAGGATGGTCCCATCTTCCAGCGGTGAGAGTCTCCCAGAGCTGTTTCCAGTAGTGTTTGTCTTTCGCCGAGGCCATGGAGGAGGAAGAGGAACTGGCCTCGTACAAATTCCTTTTCTCTTGCTGATTTCATTCAAAATTCACGCGCAGATGGCGTGGTCACGTGCACGCTCACCCGAAACTCGCTGACCTGAAGAGAAGCTCCTTCAGGTATTTGCGCACTGCCCTACTCGGCAGAACTGGTTTCGCTCTATGTATGCCAACCGCGCACCTGGACAAGCGAGTACGCGTTGCATCTTTCCCAATGTCGATTTCTGGCACAAATTCTAGGGAAGGAGGGAGAGAGGTGTGTTGGCTGCACAGAAAGAAAACTGGGAATGAGATCGTTGCGAAGGTAATTCGGTGAGCACTTCCTTATGGGAGGAAGAGGGTATAATCTGGTGCCGATACCTTTACTATCACCGCCCTCTCAGAGGTCAGAGGCGTGAACCGCATGTTGATGTCGTGCCCTCCCCTCCTCAGGGGGTGATCACCGTTTGCCAGTGCGAAGAGGAGCGATCTGCCACGACGACAT
Source organism: Fibroporia radiculosa (assembly GCF_000313525.1). Lineage (NCBI taxonomy): Eukaryota > Fungi > Basidiomycota > Agaricomycetes > Polyporales > Fibroporiaceae > Fibroporia > Fibroporia radiculosa. The sequence continues at coordinate 26,719 of NW_012133396.1, read as the reverse complement.
CTCAGTGGGATAAATAGCTCGTTGGTAACTACCAGTGGCACATACTGCGCCCTCTGCGACGTGAACGCTTGCTCGGTGCTCTTCTCGGGGTGCCTGCCTTGCAGTCCGCTATACGCGCCCTGTGCTTCCGCTATGTACCCTTGCGGACAGCCGCGAACTTGCACTGCATGGTCACCCCTCCTGGACGCTAACGTTACGCCCTTGCCACCCTGCCCAAGCCGGTTGTATTCAACCTCGCTGCTGCTGCTTTGATGCGTCTCGACATTTACATCCGCTCGTGCCTCTTGGGCTGGATGTTTCGAGACAAAATGCCTGCTTCTGCTGCATCATTCTATCGAATATATTGATACAGAGCGTATCCCGCTACGTGCGACTAGTTGACTGCTATGAGCCCAATACTCACACCTAGATCAATACGGCGGATCGCGTGTGCTCGCTCGCCTCCTATGTGGTGATCAAAATTCAATTTCTGGCGTGGTTGAAGACAGAGACGCATCTGCTCTTTAGCTGCACCCCAGCTATCATCCATCAATGCTTGGCGAGACACTTACTCGTCGAGTATGTATGCGGTGCTGCCCTGCGGCATCTGCACATACGCTGGTCATCCATCCATGGCGTTCTCCTGGTGTATGACATCCTTGGCGCTTTATCTATCTGCTATGTTCACCAAGATTTCGACTGTGGGACCACGTGCTATTGGTCGTTCCATATGGTGTGTGTAAGTTCCTCGCACTGGAGTCTTTTCCTGTACTGATGGTGCTATCCCTCAGGACAACTCCTTGAAGCTGGATGGCGTACTATGATGGATATCAGCTGCTACTCAGAGTACTGAGGCTGGACGGATGGGGAGTACGAAGTGGTCGCGGTCCGGTTTCTACTTTTTGGTGCTTGCTATGCCGGTTCAATATGTCTTTTACCTAGTATTGTGCACGTAAACTGGGAGTTGTGCAAAAATTCTC